>NW_028170948.1:0-15000 GCF_963971535.1 Notolepis coatsorum | reverse complement strand
GAATCCAGCTCCCGGCGTGTCACCAGCTTGGCTGGCCGTTCACACTAATACAATTGGCAGTATTAGAGGGTGGGAGAAGCTGGCGGGGTGGATCCGGGTCGTTGTAAACAGCGACTCCTACAGTTCGGTCGGGGCGCCTGCTCAGTGAGGAAAGGATCTAAGGGGGGTAGTGTGATCCTTCCACACGTTACACGCTCTCAGTGAGAGTCCGCGCTGCCAGGTGAAAAGAAGCGGTTGATTGGCTGGACGTGTGTCGGAGGAAGCACGTGATAGCCTCCACTCTCCCAGACCGACTGTGGGGGGTAAGTGCGCAGCGACCAGGAAGGGGATTGGGAATTGGCATAACGACTAAAACATTGGGATGGGAGAAAATCGGAGGAAAAAGGAGGGGGGAAAAGATTAAAAAAAAATTATAATAATAATTAACACATTCTGTGAAAATGTTGTTGTTGTTGTTGTTGTTGTTCTTCTTCTTACCAGTATTCCAAACCTGGGTGCCTTCCAATTCCAAACGCCTTCAAGTCCTCCCACTCTGTTCAGACTACAGACTGAAGCGCTGTAACACACGTCACAGAATATATCCCTCACGTAGAACGATGCACGATACGCCGTATTTCATTCATCAACGCAGCGCTGCAATCCATCCAGGACGAGATTATAATCTCAGGTCTTTGTGCGGCGGGTCTGAACACGCGAGCGCCGGCCGGCTGGCTCCTGGCTCCTCTCGGGGCTCCTCCTCCTCGCTCCTGTGCCCGGGGGGGCTGTCGAGGCCCGTCGTCCCGGGGCCTCCTGGAGGAATCCTAAACGACTGGCATTGAATCAATTAGCTGCCTAATTGGGCCGAGATAAAGACTCCGCTTCCTTATCGCCCGCCGCTTACGGGCGACACTCTCAGCCAGGGTCTCTCCCGGGCAGGACGTGGCAGCGTGGGTCGAGTGAGGGAAGCTGCTGCTACAGGGTCTGATCTGCTGTCTCTCGCTGAGATTACTGTACGCTATAGATTAGATTACATTACATTACATTACTTGATTAGATTACATTAGATTACTTTACTTTAGATTACATTACTTTAGATTACATTACTTTAGATTACATTACTTTAGATTACATTCGATTTAGGGGTGTAAAGGTACACGTATCCGTACCGAACCGAACCGAACAGTTTCAGTGTGTACCGTACCGTACCGAACGGCTGTGTGGTGTACCGAACGAATACAACGGTATGTTAACCACTAACGACCGCCCACCGGGGGCTGTTTTTTTCACAATCTAATATAATAATTATTATTTTTAAATAAGTCGATTATTAATTTTAATATAGAATATCCGTTGACAGCCCTACAAGTACAATTAGTTACTGCACACTACATCGCCCCTGAGTGGAACAAGGAAAGCTAAACTTTCCCCCACTGTACCGAAAACCCGTACCGAACCGTGACTTCAAAACCGAGGTACTTACCGTACCATGGTTTTTGTGTACCGTTACACCCCTAATTAGATTACATTAGATTACATTACATTACATTTGATTACATTAGATTAGATTACATTAGATTAGATATATTGTATTAGTCACTATACAGCACAAGTACAGTACAACGAAAATAGGTTTGGCATCCAGCCAGAGTGCGAATGTAACAATATGGTACAGTAGGTCTAGTCAGTGAACTTCCTCGGGTGCTTGGGTTTCCCTCACAGTGGAATTCTGTCTACAATTAGATTAGATTAGATTCAAATGTATTGTCATCATACAGCACAAGTACAGTACAACGAAAAGAGGTTTGGCATCCAACCAGAGTGCAAATGTAACAATAAAGTGCAATAGTAATATACAATGTACAGGCGATTAGGCTAGGTATAAAATATATACATTAGCACTACTGAGTATAGTGCTAATCAGATGTATGTACAGAGTTTTAATATGAATATGTACAGTGATACAGGTATAAAGACAGTATGGTAGTAAGTAAGTCATTCTGGCTTGGCTGGTCGTTCATACTAGTACAATTGTCAGTATTAGGGGGTGGGAAAGCCGGTGGGTGGGGATCGGACGTTGTGGACAGCGACTCCTACAGGTCGGTTGGTTCGCCTGTACAGCAGAATCAGGAAGTATCGGGGGCAGCATGAGCCTCCCACGCGTTACTCCTCGCCACTGAGAGATCGCGCTGTGCAGGTGAAAAGATGCGACAGCTGCCTCCTCGTGTACCGGAGGGGACACGTGATGCAAGGCTTCGTCCACATTGCAGCCGACCAGTGGGAGGCATGGTCTAGCAACGTTCGAGACAGGGGAGGGAAGAATTGGATAATACGAAATTGGGATGGGAGAAAAATAGAAAATGGGGAGAAAAAGTAGATAAAAAAAAGAAAATTAGGTGTATTAGCATTAGGTGTTTTATAATTAGGTGTATTCGCATTAGGTGCATTAGAATTAGGTGTATTCGCATTAGGTGCATTAGAATTAGGTGTATTCGCATTAGGTGCATTAGAATTAGGTGTATTAGATTAGGGGGTTATGCTGCCTGAGGGGTCGGGGTTACGCCACAGTACAGTGATGGTGCGGTAAAAGCGTATAAGACGCTGGACCCCTGCTGAGCAGTCATACGGAATATTGACGATAAGCTTTTAGGGAAATCTATTGACGTCTGAGCTTATTTATACGGCAGCCGCCCGTCGCCGTCTGTGTGTCACAGCAGGGTTAAAACTAGCGGCCGGGGAAGACAGGCGGGGAAATTAAGTGATGTCCTCACTGAGAACTCGACACACGTCATTCAGAATGAATAGGAGGCAATGTCCTCACTGAGAACACTGTCATTCACATCCTTAGAGAAGCTGACTTGTGCGGAATAGCCACCAACTGCTCTTAAATATCAGGAATGTCAATTTCAATATTGTAAATAAAACGTTAGCTTAGTTTCCCCTCGTTGTTTGTACAAGTTTAAAATGTAAATATGTTTCTAAGACCTATGTTTCTCAGTCAAATAAGTCTCCTCTACTTTTACTGGTATGCGCAATTTTTACGTCTCACTCCATTCACTGAGTCCCTCGTCTGATTATGTTCCCAGAGCTGGTGATGGAAGCGGCTAGAAGGTTTCACGTCTCGGTTCCTTCCCGCCTCTGGTAGCAGGTGCGACTATGTCTCATGGGGGGGGGGGGGTGCAACACGTAGGGTTTCTCAACGGGGTGATACCACCCCCCAGGGGGGCGTTCAGAGAGTGTTGGGGGCGCTGGGTGCAGAAGGGAGGCGTTGTTGAAAGGGAGGCGTTGAGATCTAGCTGCTGCGGTCAGGCAAACGCCTGCGAACACCAGCAACTAGGACAGAGAGACTTGGGCTCAGCTTCTTCCCCCAGGCCATCAGAGCCTTGAACACTGAACTCTCCACACACAAGCACACACAACAAACACACTGTACACGCTCACACACTAGCAGCCACTTTAACATGAGCACACACACACACTCATGCTGCACACGCTCACACTTATGGTCACTTTACAAAAGGAAAGGTCACTTTAAGAATAGTATAGTATAACTTGAGATTGTATAATATAGCATTGTATAGCAGTGTGTACATAAAGACCCAGTGCCTTATCCGTAGCTAACAGTGTACTGCACTACCACAGGACCTAGCATGTCCTACCATGCTCTGTGAAAACTCATGTACATATACCGATATGCCCTACTTTGATTACTTGTATTATTGCACAATGTCGTTCTATTGGATTCTTATTATATTATTATTATTATTGTATTATGCACAATCGTTGCGGGCAAGACCCCCCCGCATTTCATTGTATGCCGTGACAAATAAAACTCTTGACTTGACTTGACTTGACTTGAGATGCTCAGAGCTGGAACACCCAACAACCACGGGCCTCTTTACCTCTAGGCCATCCTGCCTCAATCTTAGTGGAGGGCCGGGGTCTCGAATTCAGTGAAGGGTGTGTGCCTCCCCTAAAATACTCTGGGGGTGGGGGGGACACACACGCACACCCCTCAACGCTATACCACTGTTTCAATTCAAAGCAATTCAATTCATGTCGAAAAAACGGGAGCCCTTTGTAAAGTAAATTGATGACGTTAAATCCATAAGTTTTCCAGGTTGTCATCTGTGTCCTTCTGAGAGTTGGCCACCAGATAGAGCTGGCTGTCCCTCCAGAGAGGCCCGGAGAGCTGCTGTGCTCCATCAACACAGACATGTCTCCCAGAGGACACAGGATGTAGCGGGACACAGATGTGTCACTATGACATGGACTCATGTGGCAGGTTCCCACTGCACCGCTGTGTCCAGATGTCTGAGCGGAAGAGCAGGGAGATCCTGTGTGGGCTATACATACTGTAAATACAGTATGTATAAATATGATATTTACCATATATATGTATATATATACCTGTATATAAGTATGTATATATATATATGTAATATATACAGTATATATATTTATTTAACATATATATATAACGTTCAATCAATATCTGAAATAAATAAATAAATTCCTTCTGAAATAAAAATAAAATAAAAAAAACACTAACCTTTGTATTGTCTACTATTATGCACTTTGCTACTAAGGAATCTACTTTGCCTATACTACTTACTACCTACTATGCTAATATGTTTATACTACTATGCACTCAAGACTGTAGCACTCAAGTTCAACACTGTTTGACGAACATTGTTATACCCTTAGCTGCCAGAGTGGTATAGCCTTCCTGCTGACTTGTCGCTTTGGATAAAAGCATCGGCTAAATTACTCAAATATATTTACTGCATATATATCGGTATGTATGTTTGTTTTAACGAGGCCCCCTCACGGACCATTCATCAACTTTGCTTTAATTCTTGTGTAACGATAAGTGGGATAAAAGGTGATTTACTATATAACCCTTGTCTGACCAATCTGGTGGCTGAGAACGAAGCAAGCCATTGGACTGCTCCCTGTTATGCCTCTTTTCCACTGCATGGTACCTACTCTCCTCGACTCTACTCTACTCTACTCGCTTTTGGTACCTAGTACTTCGTTCGTTTTCCACTGCAGGTAGTAGCCTACCCGCCGTCAGTGTAGCTGGTCGTCATAGCGAGGGCCCTGTGATGTCAACTTCAACGCGACACACACACACGTATCGAAGCTAGCAATAAAGCTAACCAATTAATCGACTAAGAATTTGTCAATTGATTAGTCGATGTTTATGTTTTTTTTCCATACAGAATAAATTATTTCCTGAAAAATGTGTGGGGTTTAAAGTACTCCCTGGACACTGGAATTTGTCAGTCATCCCTGTCCCACCTGCAATTAGTACAAAAAACGCTGCTTCCAGGCTCCTGACAGGTACACTAGAAGAGGGACCATATTAGTCCTGTTCTATAGCCTCTCTCCACTGGCTACCGCTACTGTATATAGAATTGATTTCAAGGCTCTCCTGTTTGTTTTTAATAAAGCCCTAAACGGGTAGGCCCCCTCCTACATCGCAGACCTCGTATCCCCCTATACTCCGTCACCGGGTCCCGCAGGTCGGCTGACTTGGGACTCCTGTGTTATAAATTTGAGCTCAGGGGTGACGGTACCTTTGTAGCCTGTAGACTGTGGAACAGCATCCCCCTCTCTGTCAGATCTGCCCCCTCTGTTTGGATCCCCCTGATATGGTGCCTATGATCTGTTTTTAATGTGGTGATTTGTGCCTATGATCTGTTTTTAATGTGGTGATTTGTGCCTATGATCTGTTTTTAATGTGGTGATTTGTGCCTATGATCTGTTTTTAATGTGGTGATTTGTGCCTATGATCTGTTTTTTAATGTGGTCATTTGTGTCTATGATCTGTTTTTAATGTGTTGATTTGCGCCTATGATCTGTTTTTAATGTGGTCATTTGTGTCTATGATCTGTTTTTAATGTGTTGATTTGCGCCTATGATCTGTTTTTAATGTGGTGATTTGTGCCTAGTCCTTTTGACTAAGAATCCATGTTAGCTTCGAGCCACCGCGACCAACATTATACTGTAGTTTTTCTACGGCACGGTTTCTTAAACCTTTCATGCCAGGGACCAAAAGAACAACAAAACCCTTTGTTGTGGGATCCAGGATCGTTGAATCACATCGTAAACGTGTACTACTGTTGTCTTGTGGGGACCCACGCCAGATCGGTCAGACCTGGGTTCTAGTAAATCTCCTTTTATTCCACTTGACATCTTTACACAGGAATCAAAGTGAAATCGATGAATGAGGTCCATGAGGGGTCATCCGTTGTTAAGACAAAGTTACATGGAAATATATGCAGTATATGCTGTATAGATTAGATTAGATTCTAATTTATTGTCAAGTACAGTACAACGGAAATAAGTTTGGCATCCAACCAGAGTGCAAATGTAACAGTAAAGTGTGATAGTAATATACAATGTACGGGTGATTAAACTGGGTATAAGATATAGAAATTAGTACTACTGAGTAATAGTGCTAATCAGATATATGTACAGAGTTGTAGTATTAATATGTACAGTGTAACAGGTATAAAGACACTACGGTAGTAAGTCATACTGGCCAGCAGCGTAACTAGTAAGAGTAGGTAAGGGATATGTATAGATATAGTATCTACAGATATGTAAAAAAGGATTATATGTAGGTATGTACAGATGTTGATATATACAGGTGCAGCTCAATAAATTAGAATATCGTGGAAAAGTCTATATATTTTGCTGTATTGATGCAGTAATTTGTGCAAAAGGAGCCCCAACCAAGTACTGAGTGAACATACATGAACACACTTTTCAGAAGGCCGACATTTCTATATACAAAAGAAAAATACATCTATTTTAAATTTTTTATTGGTGATACAGACTTGTGGGCTTTCATCAGCTGTAAGACATAATCATCAAAAGTAAAACAAATAAAGGCTTGAAATATTTCACTTTGTGTGTAATGAATCTATAATCTACGAGTTTCACTTTTTGAATTGAATTACTGAAATAAAAATAACTTTTCCACGATATTCTAATTGATCGAGCTGCACCTGTATATGTGGTAAATATCATCAATGTATTTATACAGTATGTACAGTATATCAGTATGTATTATATATATATACACATTTATATATACTGTATTTACAGTATGTATAGCCCACACCCTGCTCTTCCGCTCAGACATCTGGACACAGCGGTGCAGTGGGAACCTGCCACATGAGTCCATGTCATAGTGACACATCTGTGTCCTGCTACATCCGGTGTCCTCTGGGAGACATGTCTGTGTTGATGGAGCACAGCAGCTCTCCGGGCCTCTCTGGAGGGACAGCCAGCTCTATCTGGTGGCCAACTCTCAGAAGGACACAGATGACAACCTGGAAAACGTATGGATTTAACGTCATCATTTACTTTACTTTAAGGGCTCCCGTTTTTTTTCTAATTATTTGAATTGAAACAGTGGTCGAGGGGTCCCCCCCCCCCCCCCCCTCCCAGAGCATTTTTAGGGGAGGCACACACCCTTCTAGACTGAATTCTAGACCCCCGCCCCTCACTAAGATTGAGGCAGGAAGGGGGGTGCCACGGTGCTGTAATCGCAGCGTCCCGGGTGCGAATCCGGCCCGGAACCTATGCTGCATGTCAACACCCCAACTCTTCACCCAACTTTCCTCTCTGCCTGTCCTATCTACAAATAAAGCTATAAAATGCTGAAAAAACTAAAAAGGAGGGTGTGTTCCAGCTTTGAGCATCTCAACGCCTCCCTTCTGCACCCTCCCAGAGCATTTTAGGGGAGGCGAACACACCCTCCAGTGAATTCTAGACTCCGCCCCTCCACGACTACGGTCGGACAAAGTAATACATTTTTATATATATACGATAAAAACCCTCCAACCTCCGGTGCTCAAGCCAGCTCAGCAGTTTCAGGCCCTGGATCACTCACCCCTCCTCTGAGGCACATGGCACCTGTTAGCGCCCTGCGGGGGAAACCCTGACGTTAGCGATGACAAATCACGACACCGCCGTGAGTAACGCCGCCCGTACTGTAGGTTTCTCTACGGCGCCCCGTTCTTAAACCTTTATTCCCCCTCGCCTGTGGGATCCAGGGTCGTCGGATCATATCATAAACGTATCACTGTTGTTAAAAAACACTGTATAACAAACACGTCGCTACTGAAACATACTGTATATCACTACTAAAACACACTGTATAACAAACACATCACCACTAAAACACACTGTATATAACTACTGCCGTCATGTGACCCAGGCTCACTGAAACACACTGTACTGTAAGTGCTTCACAGCAAATAACATAAAATGAACATAGGCATACAATGGCATGTATATATCACGTATAGCATGCCAGTTAGGATACCTTGTGTATATATACGGTTTACTTTTACTCATAGTGTACATTTAAATTCAAATTCTTTATTGCCTATATTTATTGTAACGTATGCTATATAACGATAGGGCATACAGACCCTCATCTTGATCTTAGTTTACACTGTTTATTTGTCCAGATTTCTATATTCAGAGTTAATTATATTGCTTACACGGTTTATTTTTATATTCAGATCTAAATTGTATTGCCTATAATTATCTCTTTCTACTATTACCCCCCCCCCCCCCCCCCCCCCCCCTCCCACCATGTTGCTATGACGCCCAAGGGGATCAATAGAGGAATATCGTATATTATCCGATATTATCATTCACCGTTAGTTTTCCGGAGGCTTGCTGAGAGGGCTTTGCCCTTTTCCCCGGCCAGACGTGAGAGCGGGGGGGGGGGGGGGGCGGGGGAGACCTCGGTGGCGGCAGAGGGGCGGGGAACAGCTGGCCCTCCCTGCAGGAGCGGAGACCTCGCCACCTGTGGGCAGAGAGGGACGGGCCCTCCAGCTCCGTGACCCACCGGCTCTCAGAGTCCCACGCCACAAGGGCGGCCGATTGACATTGAGGGGTTCACGAGTCATCCCAGCTGTTTATTCAGGAGCGGTTCAGCGGGGGTCTACGTTATGGACATATTGGGAAAAAAATATTATAAAACACCAACCTTTAAGACCACTGCTCTGTTGTAATTCAAAATTGAACTATTTTATCACACATTTTTTTTTAGGTTTATCTTTTTTTTATTGGAAGAATTTGTACATATTTATACATTTCAGTTATCCAAATTATACAACTTCCATTTCCTTCCCCATTCCTATCCCATAATCCCACCCCATCCCAACCAGTGAGGGCGACGACAAACATACATGTAAAATAACAAATAAAAATAAAAAATAAAAAATTTAAATAATTAAAGATAAATACAGACAAAGCTACGCAAAAAGAAATGAAGTAAAATTAAAAGAAAACAAAAAAAATATATATAACACTTTTTACTTCTTATTGATGCACTGCTCTGTTGTATGTTAAATACCCTGTTGTACGTCCGTTCTATTTTATCATTTTTTGCCTATTTTTAAACTGAATCCAACCGCGCTTTGTTTTTACTCTGTCTATTCTATTTTATTATTTGTATTACTGAATGAAACTGTAAACAGAGAGGCCTATTGGGATGCTAGATCCTAATGTGAAACACTGTGATTTACCTTACCTTGTTGCTACCTCTCTATCTTTTTCATGCTCGCTTATGCCTGTATTTTTTTTACTGTTGTGAAGCACTTTGAACTGCAACGTCTGTATGAAAAGTGCTATACAAATAAAGTTATTATTATTATTATTCTTACCGTCTTATACAAGTATCATGCACTCTTCCTACTATACTAAAATGTCTTTACTACTAGCACTCAACACTGCAACACCTAAGTTTCAGCACTGTTTGATGATCATTGTTACTCAGCTGAAAGAGTGGGTAGCATGTCTTATTTTATATTAAGGCACCTTGCATGGTCGCCTCCGCCGTCGCTGAGTGAATGGGTAAAATGTGAGGAACAAATTGTAAAGCGATTTGGATAAAAGCCATTATATAAATGCAGCCATTTACGATCACTTTTATTGACCAATACCATTGTTAATACACGTACAAACAGTGGTAGGGGTTACTGAGCACATCTAATATCCAGTGTCCCCCCCGGGAAAACACAGGGATTTAAGAATCCTTGAAAAGTATCTGGGAATAAATTAGAACCGTGACCCAAGACGATCTTCTCTCTGTTGTCGGCAGACAGACACGCTCCGGGTTTCAAACACGCGGCTTTATATTCAAAGCGCGCAAACTCTCCTATGAATACAGAAGACTTAGTTAATATGGGAACCCGGTGCAGATGACTTTAATGTCAAGAGACTTCCCAAATTAGACCCGTGTGATGTGACGCTGTTCTCCAGACTGGAATGGGACTTAGTTTAAGATTATTACATGAACATGAGAGACGCTCCCAAGGAAAGTCTTTCTCTGGTCTGCATCCCCTTAATAATTGTGTGTATTAAGCCGTACTGTATTGTGCCCATTCTGCAATCTGTTAATACAATTGTGTGTACATTTTTTATTAACAGATTGCAGAATGGGTACAATACAGTACGGCTCAATACACACAATTGTTAAGCGGACGCAGACCAGAGAAAGACTTTCGTCTTGTTTACATCAGGGTCCCCCATTTTCAATTCATAATGAATTGTAAGTAAGGGTGCAATTAGCACCGTGCAATCCATTATTTGTGGATCTAGCCCTCAGTGTCACTAGTATCACACCTTCAGGCCAGGTATATGTGTGTTATATTCTTTATATATATATATAATTTATTTTGCTTGACAATCCCATTTTACTGCAATACAAATTGTTGGAATGAGGTGAACAGACTGAAAACATTATCTTATTAGATAAAACAGATGATGCATATATATTTTCATTCATTGTCTTAGCTGAATCTTTATTGTTTATCCTTATTTATTGTGCCTACTGTATATGTATGAAATTTCTGATAAACTGCGTATTGTAAGCTCATCGTTACTGTAAATGAGGGTAACCTCAGTGTCTTACGAGTTGAAATTAAGGTTTGAAATGAAATAGCACGCGTTGACAAGGTTTTCCGCTAGGGACATAATCTGCAGGTAATAAATCACAACATTGTGACTCTAGCAACGTGATAATAATTATCATACCTGGTGATCATACCAATTTCCCACCCCTAGTGTGTGTGTGTGTGTGTGTGTGTGTGTGTGTGTGTGTGTGTGTGTGTGTGCGTGTGTGTGTGTGTGTGTGTGTGTGCGTGCGTGCGTGCGTGTGTGTGTGTAATATGTGGAGTCCCAGAGATGCGTGTTATTCACCAAAACCTTGCGGTCATTCAATTACAATTCCCAGCGTGTTCCTTATAAAATCCGTTCCCATGGGAAACGTCCACAGAACACATGACATTTACATTGTGGTTTCAATTGGGGCAGAAATTACATGCATTCATTGTCCCACCATTTCCCCACAGCCTGAGCTGCAGTCCTGCTGCATCACACAGGGTCGTTAGGCTCGTAGCTCTGGCTGATCTGGAAGAATCTAATATCATGATAATTAAGATTTTGCGATAATGATATACATCACGATATGTTCTCAAAATCATGCTAAATAATCCCAAGTGAATTGCCTGGCGTGACATAGGCTATACCCTCAATGTCACGTTGTCATTTTGTGAGAAATAATAACGCTTATTACGTTAATTCAGAGAACACTATTGTGAACCTAGATATTACAATGATCATGATTTCATTTTGATATGATCCCGTTGAAATGATGGCTCAATCTTAAATTGTGGCCGAGACAAACGGGGGGACTCTGTCCAGTGTCGGCTTCAGAACCAAAGAGTTCTGTTATATACGACCAGAACAGATCTGGTGGGACACACAGGGACGAGAGGCATCAGTCTGATCTTGGTTCTAGTGTCGTCCTTGGTTACATAATAAGACCTTGTCAGTCAAAATTGACAGATTTTGATTTCATCTATGAATCGGGAAAAATCTAAGGTATTCCACATGCATAATAATAATAATAATAATAATAATAATAATAATAATAATAATAATAATAATAATAATAATAATAATAATAATAATAATACAGAAAGACCTCTTTAAATATAACGCGACAGTGGCTAAGGAGGGCGACAGTGGCTCAGGAGGTAGAGTGGTCGTCTGGTAATCGTAAGGTTCAGGGTTTGATTACGGCTTCTCCTGGCAGCCCTTCAACCCCTAACTGCACCTTGCATGGCCTCTGCCGTCGTGAACGGGTGAATGTTAGGCAAATTGTCAAGTTAGACCGCGCTCTCAAGGTCTGACACTGGGTGCTGTAATCCCATAAAGTTGAATATAACAAAAGCAGGATAGCCGGACCAGCACTCTCAGGTTCAATCGTTTTAATGGCAGCCAATGTGAATGTGAGGCATAAATAAAGCGCTTTGGATAAAAGAGATGTTCTGATCGGTTCTTCAGGAGATAACTATGGAGGAGGCAGCAGCCCTACTTGGCCCAGTACATCTTCTCCAGTCTTCTCTCAGGCTACGTTTAGACGGAGAGAGTCTGAACAGAAACCGCAAAAGTCGTCTTACGGTTTCACTTTTAATTTTGCGTTTAGACAAGGGTTTTGGGATGGAATTCTCCATGCAGACGAGGCTGTAACAACTCGAGACAACGGAGCCCCGCTGTCATACGATTGGCGCATATGTCACATGACGTGCTGTGAAGACCCGCCCTACTCTGCCTCTGATTCGCAGACTGTGGGTGGGGAATGTGATTGGACCAAAGCAGAGTCACTCACAGACAGTGGGTCCAGTCACGCCGCGGGACAGATTCTTGTGTATTTAAAAGTACTGCCAATGTAGCCTTCAGGTGATCGCCATGGATAGAATCAGACATGCTTTATTTACGCTTCTAGGCTACTGGCGCATGCCTGTGATGTAAGCAGTAGGCGCGACGAGAGCCTTGACAACCCTTTCGTCATCGTTTTATGCGGTTTGACAATTTAGATGAGAGCGCAAAGGTTTACCGTTTCTAGGAATTCCACCCTGGAAGGTGGTCTCCACTTTTTTACGGTTTCACCCCGTAAAACGCCGTTTCCGTATAAACGAAAGGCACATCCGAAGAAATTTTTTTTGCGGATTCACCTGCTAGCGTTTCCGTCTAAACGCCACCTCAAATGACCCAAAAATAAATAATGAAAACCGGCACAGGGCAGATGAGAACGCTGCTTACTTCATACCAGCGACCTACATTTTCAACCAGGGAGGCCACATTCACATTCATAAACAGAGACATGTTAACCTCGTCGTCTTGCTTAAATAAGTAGGGCTTCCCCAGTGGGTCACAGTGATGCATGTGGCAGGAAGGAGGCAGTGGAAGGCAGCATGGAGGAGGCAGTGGAAGGCAGCATGGAGGAGGCAGTGGAAGGCAGCATGGAGGAGGCAGTGGAAGGCAGCATGGAGGAGGTAGTGGAAGGCAGCATGGAGGAGGTAGTGGAAGGCAGCATGGAGGAGGCAGTGGAAGGCAGCATGGAGGAGGTAGTGGAAGGCAGCATGGAGGAGGTAGTGGAAGGCAGCATGGAGGAGGTAGTGGAAGGCAGCATGGAGGAGGCAGTGGAAGGCAGCATGGAGGAGGCAGTGGAAGGCAGCATGGAGGAGGCAGTGGAAGGCAGCATGGAGGAGAAGGCAGCATGGAGGAGGCAGTGGAAGGCAGCATGGAGGAGGCAGTGGAAGGCAGCATGGAGGAGGCAGTGGAAGGCAGCATGGAGGAGGCAGTGGAAGGCAGCATGGAGGAGGCAGTGGAAGGCAGCATGGAGGAGGCAGTGGAAGGCAGCATGGAGGAGGCAGTGGAAGGCAGCATGGAGGAGGCAGTGGAAGGCAGCATGGAGGAGGCAGTGGAAGGCAGCATGGAGGAGGCAGTGGAAGGCAGCATGGAGGAGGTAGTGGAAGGCAGCATGGAGGAGGTAGTGAAGGCAGCATGGAGGAGACAGTGGAAGGCAGCATGGAGGAGGTAGTGGAAGGCAGCATGGAGGAGGTAGTGGAAGGCAGCATGGAGGAGGTAGTGGAAGGCAGCATGGAGGAAGCAGTGGAAGGCAGCATGGAGGAGGTAGTGGAAGGCAGCATGGAGGAGGTAGTGGAAGGCAGCATGGAGGAGGCAGTGGAAGGCAGCATGGATGAGACAGTGGAAGGCAGCATGGAGGAGGTAGTGGAAGGCAGCATGGAGGAGGTAGTGGAAGGCAGCATGGAGGAGACAGTATGGAGGAGGTAGTGGAAGGCAGAATATATATATATATCTATGTCAAAAAAAACATAGAAAGACTCTAGTGGCCTGGAACGTCAAATACTAGAAATGACCTTACATAGACATCAAACTGTGAACAGATGACAGTAGCCAGAACGCACGCTCACTCACACTGAACGATGACACCACACGAACAGAGGGAGGAAACACAGAGACGCACGGGAAGGATTACAAATGGGAAACACCTGGGATGATTATGTACAAGAGACACCTGGGAGGGGAAACAGACTGAGAAAGAACTACAGGAGACAAAAGGACTACAACTATGGCAACTAGACACAAAAGGACACAATGCATAGAACTGAGACAAGAGGAACAAGTAAACAACTAAACTAGACACGGAAACAAGAACGGGATAGAGAGAGAGAGAGAGAGAGAGAGAGAGAGAGAGAGAGAGAGAGAGAGAGAGAGAGAGAGAGAGAGAGAGAGAGAGAGAGAGAGAGAGAGAGAGAGAGAGAAGAAGAGGGAGACAGAGAGGGAGAGAGAGAGAGAGAGAGAGAGAGAGAGAGAGAGAGAGAGAGAGAGAGAGAGAGAGAGAGAGAGAGAGAATGAGAGGAAGAGGGAGACAGAGAGGGAGAGAGAGAGAATGAGAGGAAGAGAGAGACAGCGAGGGAGAATGAGAGAGAGAGAATGAGAGGGAGAGAGAGACAGAGAGGGAGAGAATGAGAGGAAGAGAGAGACAGAGAGGGAGAGAGAGACAGAGAGGGAGAGAGAGAGAAAGAGAGAGAATGAGAGAGAAAGACAAGGGGGAGAAAGAGAGAAAGAGAGAGCGGGGAGGGGGGGGGGGGGGTGAATGTCTATGGAGAGAGGGGC
>NW_028170949.1:27500-47259 GCF_963971535.1 Notolepis coatsorum | reverse complement strand
CCAAACTAGGCCATGTCATATTGTTGTTGTTTTTTCCGACAAGAGGGCTAACTATAAGAGCATTTTTTATTTATTGGTTTGATTAGATGATTCGATTAAATTGGTTTGATTTGTATTTGAATCATGTTTTGTTTAGTTTATTTACACATACAAAAACAATAATACAATATAATCCATAAAGAGATGTGAAGGAGAATTGCCTAAAAAAAACCTCTTGGGCTTGTTATGTGGCATTCTCCAAGAGAAGCAAAGTTATACTGAGATTACATCAATATAAAATAACCAACCCAACCACCCCCCCCCCCCCTCCCCAAACACACACAAGGAACATTCATTCATAATAAATACATACAATCAGTATGTATATCTTTACATGTATATTTACATGGATCAATAAAGGACTATCTTATCAATATATGATTTATCAAATGATCATCAATATGTTTGTCAAATGTATTTACAGCCTAATACAATTTAAAAAAAAGAGACCTTCTAGCTAATCAAAAAATGAACCTTTTCCATATACCTGTTGCAAAGAGAATGTTGCTACAGTGTCCATGACCTCAAAGTTATGTTTTGTGAGCCAAGGCAAGCAGCGTGGCGGAAGATGGATACAACTGCATTTGTTTACTGTAGAATGTGCTTAAAGTAGCCTAAAGTAAGCTGTAATTATTCAGTTTGAATAACAATCCAGCTGAATTCCTGCCAAAGCATAGGCTACCTGGGCAATATCAGTAGCCTAGCTGAAATAGATGCTCCCAAACACTGGTGATATGAAGTTCACATAGTTTTAAGGTATACGGCCTAATTATATCAAGCTGTGAAAAATTGACAATGCTGGTGTTACTATTCTACACATAGCTGCTTTAATGGGCTATGAGACAAGCCATTCAAAATAATAGCAATTAGGGCGGTCAGGTGGCGTAGCAGAGATTGCGTTCGTCACCAACACCGGAGACGCTGGATTCACCTGTTCGAAATCCAGCTCACAGCTCCGGCGTTGTCACCAGCTTGGCTGGCCGTTCACACTAATACAATTGGCTGTATTAGAGGGTGGGAAAGCTGGCGGGGTGGGTCCGGGTTGTCGTAAACAGCGACTCCTACAGTTCGGTCGGGGCGCCTGCTCAGCGCGGATCTAAGGGGGGTAGTGTGATCCTTCCACACGTTACACCCTCTCAGTGAGAGTCCGCGCTGCCAGGTGAAAAGAAGCGGTTGATTGGCTAGACGTGTGTCGGAGGAAGCACGTGATAGCCTCCACTCTCCCAGACCGACTGTGGGGGGTAAGTGCGCAGCGACCAGGAAGGGGATTGGGAATTGGCATAACGACTAACATTGGGATGGGAGAAAATCGGAGGAAAAAGGAGGGGGAAAAAGATCAATAAAAAATAAATAATAATAATAGCAATTAATAAAAAAAAATATATATATCAGAATACCCTAGTACTAGTGTAGGCCTAGGGATAACCAGAATTTAGACCATTCATTTACCAAGACTTTATTTCTTAATAATATATATATATATTATTCAAACTAATTTTGGATAAAGTGCAGTTACGTTTTTTTATGTGTCTAACAGACTGTCGTCTGCCCTTGTGGCCATGCCCAGCGGCCATGTAATCTTGAAAGCACTGAAGCAAGCCAGCACACACATAGGCCACACAACCTAATGTAAAAACAGCCACACATCAAAATAAGGAAGCTCATTCCTTCAGGCTGCCGTAACACTCCCCCAAAACAGCATCTTCTAACAGCCTTAAAGGTGAATAACAACACTCACTTGCTAAGAATGCACTCAAGTTATTCCAATGAGCCTATTCAGTAACATCAACGACATGAACATAAGCCCATTCTAAAAAAACATTTAGCCTATGCTACCCTTATCATGTGGGGATCATCAAGAAACACATCCATGACCTACTTTCAGGTCCAGACACTGCCTCATACTAAAATACTGCTTAGCCATAATTGCTTTTCACAATGATAATACTTCATTTCCACCTAAATGCCCTGGTCTGCTTTGGCAAGCTAGTAAGTAAGATATAATATTCCATTATGGAGCAATCACAAACCACAATGTTGGATCAATTGGATTTTTATTACCTATATGTAGTACTGACCTGCCATCTCTCTGCCCCCCCCCCCCAGGTGGAATAATAAAGGATATTAGCAAAAATATAATAAATTGTAGTAACCAGAGAAAGAGAGAGAGATTGCTAGACTGGTGAGTGTGTTTGATCAGACTAGAGCTAGTTTTTTTAGGAGCAGTTTTAGGTGTGTGTGTGTGTGTGTGTGTGTGTGTGTGTGTGTGTGTGTGTGTGTGTGTGTGTGTGTGTGTGTGTGTGTGTGTGTGTGTGTGTGTGTGTGTGTGTGTGTGTGTGTGTGTGTGTGTGTGTGTGTGTGTGTGTGTGTGTGTGTGTGTGTGTGTGTGTGTGTGTGTGTGTGTGTGCGTGCGTGCGTGCGTGCGTGCGTGTGTGTTAGGGTAGTAGCCTTGAGTGTGTGCAGGTGCGTGCGTGCGTGCGTGTGTGTGTGTGTTAGGGTAGTAGCCTTGAGTGTGTGCAGACAAGCAAGGGAGTAAGTTGACAATGTGTGCCCAAATACCCCCTGTGATAGTTTATCTCGGGGGAAACAAGGAATCTGTCTGGGACAAGACCACCTCCCAAAAGGAGGAATGTCTTATTGTGTCCCTGGCAGCAGTGTCCATCATGGCAGTATAGTGTCCATGGCAGTAGCCTTAATGTAAACATAATTATGATTGTGTGACCAGAAGGTTGCTAGTTAAAATCTTCTAGACCGTTTGGGAGAAAATCTGGGAGGGAGGGGGGGGGGGGGGGGGGGGGCTGCAAATCACTCACCCTTCCCTCAACAAATAGCATTGGAAGTGCTCTTGAACAAGGCATTGACTCTCCCCCAGCGTGTGTGTAGCCTACTGCACGTGTAGACTCCTCCCCTGCATCGTCTTCCTCAGGCCTCTGCTCTAAATAAGATCTGGTTAAGGAAGGTGTAAAACCACAAGCTGCAAACAAAACCAGAGAGGAGAAGCTGTAGCACTGGAAGGTAAACAGAATATGAAGGTATACCATCGTGGATCCATGCAAAGGTATGGATTTTTTATAACATCATCCACTCTACATCATCTGGTTAAGAAAATGTTATATGTATTTAAATTTTAAATATATATATACATACATACATACTTAAGTTAATAAAAAAAAGATTCCTTGCAGCAGTATCAAAAAGAAACATTTAGAATAAATACATTTTGAATGCAATAGGATAATGACAATTGTATTACAAGATAAAGACATAATTGATCAAATACAGAAAAATATTGTGATGTGATATTTGGAGCATATCGCCCCCCAGCCCTAGGAGGAGCCGTCTGAAATCTACAACGTATAATTGGAGGGCATCTGAGGAAGATGAAAAGCTGGGGCCACAAACAACGTAATACCCCACCCACCATATAACTGGGTTCCAATGCATCATTAGTCAACCATGACCTGTGAACCCATAGGCCTTACAAGTCCAAAAATGTACATACACAAATGGGGTATGCAGTTATCTTTGAATCGCTTAGTGATGTTCCTTTTGGAATGATGAATAACTTCAATTTCATGTAGCCTACAAAAAAAAAGCGAACATCAACACACAACATTTACAACAACCCATGTAGAGAAAGTGAGTTCCGTTAGATGCCATCTTATCAGGCAGAAGATCATATTCTGCTGTTTGTGTTGAGCTCATCATTGCTCAACCCTCAACCCTTATGGCCACAGATCAGATAGAAAGGGGACTTGCCCTGAACATCAGTGTCTAGCGTCAGGCACACTGTGTAATGTTTGGGGTTTTGCTCTCCTCAGGGAGCAAAGCCCTAGCGTTACCTGGTGGGATTTGACCAGTCTCTCTGCCCTAATTACATTCATTGGCACCTGGTGTGTCTAGTTAAGGTGGCTTTATATGCTCTTCTGTGTCACTACTGACACCGTGAGTCGATCGCCAGACTATCCGTGAGTACACTTATGTGAGTAACACTTATCGCTCCTGCCATGGAGAATAAGTTGTTTGCCATTTATTAGGGATGTCCGATATTATCGGCCTACCGATATTATCGGCCGATATCGGCATTAAAATGTGATATCGGAAAATATCGGTATCGGTTTAAAAAAAAAGAAAAAATTATTATTATTATTTTTCTTTTTACATTTCTATAACCTTTATTTACCCAGGCAAGCAAGTAAGAATAGATTCTGATTTGATTTATTGTCAAAAGTATGCATAATGTTGTGTTAATTCCACAACAAGAGATATGTAATGTTAATTACCTGAAATTATAAAAAAAAAAATGGGGGGGAAACCCTGCATATATCGGTATCGGTTGATATCGGTATCGGAAATTAAGAGTTGGACAATATCGGTATCGGTAAAAAAGCCAATATCGAGCATCCCTACCATTTATATTTTAATTGCAGTGTCTTTGCATTATCGATTGTATAACCTTATTGTGTGCTTATGTAGCACCGTTTCTTTTTGTGATGTGTTTTGGAGACAGCGTTTTCTCCCCGTTGCTTTCCCCAGTTGTTATATAGATCAGTTCATGTTTTGGTGCTATAGCGTGTTTTGGAGACTTGCTTTCTCCCCTTTATTTTGTCCTCTGTGACGTTCGTATCATCAAGCTACTCTAATTAAAAGGAGCAGTGCTCAAATTCTAAGTTCAACACCTGCCTCTCGTCGTTTCTGTTCTGCACGAGCACCTGGGTCCAACTCGCCTACCAAACCGTGACACACCGTCAACTACAGTGGCTTTGTTAGTAGTGATACAGAGTGCTAAAGTGTATAAAAGTGCTACTTACTCACTGGACAGTGAGACTTGCTTTCCTACTACTGCACTCCTACGAGGAGATATTTGTCTGGCGATTGGTGATGCAAATCCCCCGCGGGCAGAGCACTGAACCTGCAGGGACGGGGGCTTTTCCAGTGTCCCCCCCCCCTCTCTCTCTCTGTGGAACGCACTCCCAAACCACATCAAAGATGCTCCCACCTTGTCATTGTTCAAAAAGGCCCTCAAAACCCACCTCTTCAAACTGCCATCCCCTGCCTTCCCTCCCATCCCCATGTTTCTATTGCCTAATTGACACCATCTTTTATTCCTTTATGTCTTTATTAAACAATTTTGGTTTTGTTTGTCATATTCCGCTTATATGTAAAGCATCCTTAAGTACTTGACTTGACTTCAGTGACCTTAAGTGACTTACCACCACACAAGCACACTTGTACGAACACACTGCTGCTACTTACACTGTAGAATAACTTGTTTTATAAAGTTTATCCGCTGTTTTTATTTTTTTTACCTTGTAAAAAACGATTGTATAGTTTGTATAGATAGAATATACGTGTATTGTGTTTACAAATCTACTACGGTTGAGGAGCCTGGAAAAACAAGCGTCTCACGCTTTTCTGAATGTACAGTAAAAAGAAAAAAAGCTGTGACAATAAAAAATCGGAATCTGCATCTATATAAGTTTGATGTAGTATTATTAACTTGTCATTCACTATTTTATGTTACAATATGAATATTCTATTTTTATTTTCTTCACATTTTGAGAGAATAGGGTACAAAGGTCAATAGAGAAATAATAGGGTACAGTAGCCAATGGAGAAATAATAGGGTACAGTAGCCAATGTCGTGCTCATGGAGGATAGACAGTGGCTACTGCTGCACAGAGGCCTTGGTGAACAGCCTCTTATCGCAGATATTACATTACAAGAGAGAGAACATTATAGTGCATCATCAAACTTGGCACCTCTCTTTTGTTAAGCGTTCTAGCATGCAGGTGTGTGTGTGTGTGTGTGTGTGTGTGTGTGTGTGTGTGTGTGTGTGTGTGTGTGTGTGTGTGTGTGTGTGTGTGTGTGTGTGTGTGTGTGTGTGTGTGTGTGTGTGTGTGTGTGTGTGTGTGTGTGTGTGTGTAAAGATTGTGTTAGGATAGGGGTTGGCGAGGCCCAATTGCAGAACACGGGAGGAGAGAGAATGGAGCGGTTTAGGTTGGTTTTAATTATGACCTTCCAAGCAGACAGTTTTACAAGTTAGGAATGTGCGACAGGTACAAGAATGTTCTTGAGATGAGGAATTATGCGTTCCATGTGCCGCACGGGCCGTCCGGGTGAGCGGAGTACCGGAGCGGTGGTCCTGGGGCACAGAGAGAACAGGATTAGGACATGGTCATTCAACAAGGCTTGAGTAGCAAGGCTAGGGTTAGTTGTCGTACCTAGGACCTAGGAAGTATAAGGTTAACACTCCGACGAGGGTAGAGCAGGATCCGTGGGCTGAAGTACCATCTCGCTGATGAGGGGATCCCTCTCAGCCGTGTCAATTAGTATACTGGCAGCGTGGGAATCCGGGGATCGGATGCTGCCCATATAAGGGTGTGAGAGGATGAGGGGTGAGGAAGGCTTCCGCCGTGATGGTGATGGTGAGGAAGGAGGAGGGGTGAAGAAGGCTCTCGCCGTGATTACAACAGATTGGACTATGAATCCAGATAGACTGTAGATTTTGACACAGGCAAGCCAGGCAGTTTGGTTTCTGCTTTGTGGCACTTTTGTTCGTGTTATGTCGTTTATTTATTTTCTATTCTGCTTTTGGGCAAAGTAGAATGATTATTACTTTCATGAACCAGATCGACCTGCAGTCCCAATATTCTTTGACATAGGGGCTACACAGGGGTAACAGTGGCTCACAGGGGTGACAGGGGTGACAGTGGCTCACAGGGGTGACAGGGGTGACAGTGGCTCACAGGGGTGACAGTGGCTCACAGGGGCGACAGTGGCTCACAGGGGCGACAGTGGCTCACAGGGGTGACAGTGGCTCACAGGGGCGACGGGTGACAGTGGCTCACAGGGGTGACAGTGGTGACAGTGGCTCACAGGGGTGACAGGGGTGACAGTGGCTCACAGGGGTGACAAGGGTGACAGTGGCTCAGAGGGGCGACAGTGGCTCACAGGGGCGACAGTGGCTCACAGGGGTGACAGTGGCTCACAGGGGTGACAGGGGTGACAGTGGCTCAGAGGGGTGACAGTGGCTCACAGGGGCGACAGTGGCTCACAGGGGTGACAGTGGCTCACAGGGGTGACAGTGGCTCACAGGGGTGACAGTGGCTCACAGGGGTGACAGTGGCTCACAGGGGTGACAGGGGTGACAGTGGCTCACAGGGGTGACAGTGGCTCACAGGGGTGACAGGGGTGACAGTGGCTCACAGGGGTGACAGTGGCTCACAGGGGTGACAGGGGTGACAGTGGCTCACAGGGGCGACAGTGGCTCACAGGGGTGACAGTGGCTCACAGGGGTGACAGTGGCTCACAGGGGCGACAGTGGCTCACAGGGGCGACAGTGGCTCACAGGGGCGACAGTGGCTCACAGGGGTGACAGGGGTGACAGTGGCTCACAGGGGTGACAGTGGCTCACAGGGTGACAGTGGCTCACAGGGGCGACAGGGGTGACAGTGGCTCACAGGGGTGACAGTGGCTCACAGGGGTGACAGTGGCTCACAGGGGTGACAGTGGCTCACAGGGGCGACAGTGGCTCACAGGGGCGACAGTGGCTCACAGGGGTGACAGTGGCTCACAGGGGCGACAGTGGCTCAGAGGGTGACAGTGGCTCACAGGGGCGACAGTGGCTCACAGGGGTGACAGTGGCTCACAGGGTGACAGTGGCTCACAGGGTGACAGTGGCTCACAGTGGTGACAGTGGCTCAGAGGGGTGACAGTGGCTCACAGGGGCGACAGTGGCTCACAGGGGTGACAGTGGCTCACAGGGTGACAGTGGCTCACAGGGGTGACAGTGGCTCACAGGGTGACAGTGGCTCACAGGGTGACAGTGGCTCACAGGGGTGACAGTGGCTCAGAGGGGTGACAGTGGCTCACAGGGGTGACAGTGGCTCACAGGGGCGACAGTGGCTCACAGGGGTGACAGTGGCTCACAGGGGTGACAGTGGCTCACAGGGGTGACAGTGGCTCACAGGGGTGACAGTGGCTCACAGGGGCGACAGTGGCTCACAGGGGCGACAGTGGCTCAGAGGGGTGACAGGGGTCACAGTGGCTCACAGGGGCGACAGGGGTAACATTAAATAATATAACAAATAATGAAAGATTTAATAAAAGTACAGTTTTTTATATATCCAAATGAGAAAAAACATGTATTAGGCAGTCGCATTACTGTTCAAGCTCTTCTCTCTTATATGTGTCCATACGTGCTTGTTTATATTAGCTACCTTTAAATTGATTGATATTTTTCCTTAATTTTATACTCGCATCCAGACCATTCCAGAGTGATACCCCACAAACTGCAATGCACATACTTGTACGTACCGTAGGTTGCTTTAAATCTAATGTCCCTCTAAAATTATAAACACTCTCTCTAGCCATGATTTCTTTTTAATGTTGCTTGGTAATCTTTTATTTTTTGCCAGAAACATAATTTGTGCAGATTTGAATTTGATTAAGTCCATGAATTTTAATGTTTGACTCTTTACAAACAGACTATTTGTGTGATCTAAATATCTACCATGATGTACTATATCAGTGGATCAGGAGGTATGACAGGTAGAGCCGTCGTCTGGTAATCAGATGGTTCCTGGTTCGATTCCTGCTCCTCCTGTGTCGAAGTGTCCTTGAGCAAGACACTTAACCCCTAACTGCTCCTGATGAACAGGTTGGCATCTTGCATGTGTAGCAGCCTGAAGTATTGCTTATTATTCAGAGCTGCTGACTTGCCTTTTGTCTCCCCTTTCTACACCAAGACATTCTAACTAGTTTCATTGATATTCACACGAACAATGACACAAGCGTCCCCTTCCGAAGAGCACTGGAATATGGATTATAAACAACAGTACTGGATCATATTCTACAATGCTTTTCCCTTGTGACTGGCAGGCGGGACCAGCAGGGGGCAGTAGCAGGCAGAGAGTGGCGGAGAGAGTTGGGAGGAGATATATGGAGGAGAGAAACGGAAGACGCTCTCTTCGGCAGTGAACTTGGAACACGAACAGTCGCAGCAGGCGTGTGCTCTGGACAAGCCCTGTTGAAGAGCCTCGTGGAATAGTGACGGGTGATAGAAAGTACTTACTAGTGGATGTGATATCCTAGAGGTACCAGTGATAGTGTAAGAGCAAACGGTACAGAACACAGGACTTACAGTATCGGGTTATAGCAGTTACAGTGAGCGGTATAGGTAGCGTGCGGCTAATAATAGATCTGAGTTCACAGTAGTCGGGTTATAGCAGTTACTGTGCCGGTATAGAGTGCGGACCCAGATACGTGCGGGACCTACAAGCAGTCTGCCCCGGGCGCCAACAGCTGTCTGCACCGGCGTTCTACAGCAGACCTGCTCCTGGCTGCCTGCAGGACACGGGAGTTCTTTCCCACCAGCAGAGGTCGTCATCGCCCAGCACAAGCTCAGCCAGCACTGCCTCTCTGCTACAGCTCCGCCTGCTGGTGTCCTCGCTGAGAGTGTTCGACGCCATCTTGCCTCACGGACAACAGTGGCGCGGCGAGGCGGCCATTTTTTATGAGTATAAACGCTATGCTCCGGATCCTTACATCATACACAGTGTGGTGCAGCCTGCGGGCGAAGTTAACGTTGCTAATTACAGACCCAAAACATTACATGCCGGCATTAGCATAGGGCTTTAGTTTTGGTAATTGTGGGCTCACATTTAGTTTTATTTTCATTTCCTTTGAGCGTGATAACATGTGTGATGTAATAATATTTCCCATTCAGTGAACCCTTCGATTTCCTCCTCTATGTTCCCCCTTCTTTCCCCATATTACGGAGTACGAGAGCAGTATATATAAACCCTTAGGGAAGGTAGTGATACTGTGACTAGCCCAGACGTGGGCAGCATTTAGTCTGGGTATAGCGAGAGCACTTGGTGCCTAGGCGTGATTACATAATTATCAGACTGTAATTATTGTGTAACAATAACCATGGTGCAATAATCACCAGACGTAGCTATTGTGTAACTAGTCCAATGATATAATAATAATCATACTGAATGGGAGCACGGTGTGTGTGTCTTTTATTGAGCCTATCTTAACCCTTTTGGTGTGGGTAATGTTAATATAATTAACCCTTTCCTATTCCACCTTCCATCTCCATTGTAAGGTTTCTAGGGTCACTGAGGGAGGGTACTGCTTGCGGGGGGAACTCAGAGTATTTGATTACAATTCAGTCACAAGGTGTGGGAGGGTCTAAGGAGAAACTGGGAGGAGTGGGAGCGTGTTGGGGAGTACTGCTGACCGCCCTGCGGCAGGGAAGGAAGACCAGAGTACCAGACCAGGTTGGTAAATCCCGGGCCCCATCCACTCACACTACCAGCCTCCAGTCGACGCCCCAGGCCCAAAGACGAGGGTGCAGTCAGACAGAGTTCTACTGTGTCCAGCTACCTCCTGACTGCCAGCAACCGTTCCCACGAAGCAGGGATAATCCACCCTGCTACACATGGTTGCCTCCGCCGTCTGTGCGTGAATGTGTGAGTGAATGGGTGAATGTGAGGAACAAATTGTAAAGCGGATAATACAGGTTTACAGGACCCAGTGTAGAGTACAGGTTTATATAGGACCCTGTCACGATGGGGTAGGTAGAATGCAATAATACAGAAAGGGAAGGAATGGAGGAGGCAGAGGCGAGGAGTGAAGCTTGGAGAAGGGTGTTTACTGTAGAATCCAGTGCAATACAAGGAACATACAGAAACGACATAACAAACTTCACAATACAAAACAACAAACACTAAGACTTACTAGAGGGAGAACGGTGCGACACGACGTGGATAGGAACAGGGGGTAACTGGAGGTATGTCGCCACAAGGAAGGGAGGACAGACAGACACCTAAATACCCAGACTAATTAACAAATCAAGAACACCTGGTCAACACAGAATCACAACACAACGACCAAAGGCACTGACAAACTAAACAACAACTAGACACTACGGCAATGACACACAACAACACAACAAGGGGTGACATCACACATAGACAGGAGTGGCCCAAAATAATAAACAATTAGACACAAATTCTATTATTTGGAACCAGAGCAAAATGGCCGCCTGTACCAACAGGCTAGTCTGGCCACTAGAGGGTAGGAGACCAATGTCAGGCCGAGGGCCAATGTCAGATGGAGGGCATTGCCCAAAGTTAGGTGGAGGGTACTGCCCAATGTTACCATCCTGCCCAGTCCAGCCAGGACCGGGCCTAGGATCATGACAGTACCCCCCCCTCAACGGGGGGCTTCCAGACCCCCGAAAACAACGTCCATAAGCAGGTGAGGGAGGAAGCCGGAACCCCGGAGAGGACCCAGGGAGAGGACCCAGAAGAAGAGGGACCAGGAGGCTGAACGAAAAACCCAGGAGGGGCATAGCAGCCAGGGGGGTTGAAAACGGGCGCAGATGCCCGGAGAGGGGGGGTGGGGACGGGAACAGAGGCCCGGGGAGGAGGACTGGACCTGGGAACAGAGGTCCGACGAGGGGGCGTGGGGATGGGCACCGAGACCCGGGGAGAGGGGCAGAACCTGAGAACCGAGGCCCGGCGAGGGGGAGTGGGGACGGGCACCGAGGCCCGACGAGGAGGGCTGGACCTGGGAAGAGAGGCCCGACGAGGGGGGGTGGGTACAGGTGTAGAAGCCCGGGAAGGGGAGCTGGACCCTGGAGCAGGATCCCGGGCGAGAGACCCTCCAGCCGCCGGACCCGGGGCCGGTTCAGGAGAGCCGGACCGGAGGTGCGGCGGCGACGACCCCTGGAGCAGTATCCCACGCAGACCACGGCGAAGACCACGGCGAAGACCACGGCGAAGACCCCGGCGAGGACCACGCCGAGGACCAGGACGCTGATCACGGCGCAGAGCTGGACCAGACGGGGAGCCAGGATCCGTCGAAGAGCCGGGAGCCGGCACGGCAGCCGGACCAGGTGTAGAGTCCGGGCAGGGCGTGGAGACCGGATCGGTCTCGGCGGCGAGGCTTGGTGTAGGATCCGGAGATGAGGAGCCAGGATCCGTCGAGGAGCCGGGAGCCGGCACGGCAGCCGGACCAGGTGGAGAGGCCGGGCAGGGCGTGGAGACCGGATCGGTCTCGGCGGCGAGGCGTGGTGTAGGATCCGGGGATGAGGAGCCAGGACCCAGAGCTGAGGCTGGACTGGGCGTGGAAGCTGGACCAGCTGTGGAGGCCTTACTAGCCATACTAGCCTCGGGGGCTAGTGTTGTGGCTGAAGGTTGTTTAACACAGCAGGAGACGATATTTCCAATTGTAACAAGTAGGTAATTTATTTAAGAAAAGAAGTTCTTAACAGCAAGAGCTATGGGTCGAGCAGAGGATCACCACAGCTTGAACAAAAAACACTCTACCCTCAATCCCTCTGCCTGTCCCCTAAATCCCCTCTCAGTCCTGCCCCCCATGACAGATATGATGACGTATCATATCATGTCAGATCTGACATGACGTACATTAAGATGATACGTAGATTTAACATCGGAGAGAGATAAGAACATTAAGAACATGAAGAGAGATAAACAAGATATGATGTACACCCACGATATGATGTAAAACATTTAAGAACATTGAAGAGAGAGTGAGATGTGTGTGTGTGTGTGTGTGTGTGTGTATGTGTGTGTGTGTCTGTGTGTGTGTGCGTCTGCGTACAGACGTATGTGTATTGTATGTGTGTATTGTGTCACAGGGAATGTGTGTGTGTGTGTGTGTGTCTGTGTGTATGTCTGTGCGACTGTGTGTGTCTGTGTGTGTGTGTGTGTGTCTGTGTGACTGTGTGTGTCTGTGTGTCTGTGTGTGTGTGCTGTGTATGTGTGTGTCCGTGTGTCTGTGTGTGTGTGCTGTGCCTGTGTGTGTCCGTGTGTCTGTGTGTGTGTGCTGTGCCTGTGTGTGTCCGTGTGTCTGTGTGTGTGTGCTGTGCCTGTATGAAAGAGAGAAAAGAACAAGATATGAAAGCATACGATGTACGAGATTACCAGCACACAACGTGCCGTACTGAAATGTCCATCTGTTCCAAGTTGTTTTAAGAACGTCAGCCAGACCGTCTTTCAGCACTGCTAGTTGACCTATATTAAACTAGTCCACCCCATACACATTTTCCCCAACATTCCCCCATTTGGGGCTATCCCTAGTCCCACCCAAATCATATAACCAAGAAAATGTGAACGTCTAACTAAACGAGAAACCATATTTATATAATAAAAGTTTAAATGGCTGATCTAAACAAGAAACCTAGCCATATAATAAATTTTAAATGTCTAACTAAACAAGAAACCTTACTTCATTCACTGGACCCCTAACGGACCAACAAAGGCTGACTACCGTTCTCACAATAAACACAAAACCGCTCAAAACAAGAGTAATAATAAAACATATAAAAAAAAAAAAAAAAGAAATACCCCAATTTATAATCCTAACCTGACAGACAAATCCCCCCAACCTCCACCGCTTACCAAATGAGCCACAGTTCCGGCCGGAAACCGCGACTCTCATCAGGGAAAGGAGAAGTTGACCGTCAGAACTAAACATAGAACATCCCTCCCAAAAAAAAATGACTGTCTCTTCCATAACATTGAGTCCCAGTGTCCATCGCTCAGCCCCCCTTCCATGCCCACGCCATAGTCTCCTCACCGTATTGCCAAAAGTCACATTTTGCCAATACAGCAACCACCACGCCACACCTCCAGTCCTCGTAGAAGCATGTCCCCATGCCTGGACGGGAGGCGCTGGTACCGACCTCACCACGTGTCCCCCCATCTTCGACGGGAGGTGCCCATCTTGCCCACTGCGTTAGCCCCCCCCTTTGTCCCTCCAGTCCCCAGAACCGATCCCCAGACCACTTCTTCTCAATGCTTCCTCAGGCTCAGAACCGACACTCTGCCGATGCCCCTTCCCATTCCGGTTTGACCAGGACCACAAGTAAAATAAACAAAAAATAATAAAAAAATAAAAAACAATGCAATGATTTTCAATGGTTGCAATCTCTATGCCGAAGGATCATTAGAAAATCAGACTAAAATTCCTAGTTAAAGGAATAAACCAACAAAACTGCACTCAGACCATCCCCCGTCACTCTTAAAGGAAAGAACCAACAAAAAGAAAATGTCCCTACCTCACCATACCCCTAATCCTCTATCCCCTCGTCTCCCTCTAAGGCAGCATAAAGCTGAGGATATGGCCCGATTTGTGGCTCAATCTCTTTCTGTCCCACCATCAGCATTTGGCTCGTTACGTGTGAAGTTACCAGCCTACCCAAGAGAGGCATACCACAACAGAAAAGGAGAACCAATATCAACCCTGCCACCCCAATGGATATCCCCGTCTGCATCACTATGCTTCCCCACTGTCCCAATCTTTCCAACACCCCACTCCCCCACCATTCTTCATTCCGGCCAGAATTCCCCCTCAACTCCTCCCTCAAATCCTTCAGCTTAGCCATGGCCTCGGAGAACTTTCCCCCTGGCCCCACATTCGTCGGAATGAATGTGCAGCAGTACTGTCCAAACATGGAACAGACTCCACCCTTCTCCGCCATTAACCAGTTCAGAGCCTGTCTATTCTGCCACGCCACCGTACTGGTCGCGTGCATCTGGTCCCCCATTGCATCCAACGCCTCCTCGGTGTAGTTGAGATACCGCTGCTGATTGTAAAACAAATAGTTGATCCACCCGGTGTTCTTATTGACCGATATCCATGGCAGAATAGACTCAAACCCTGCCGCAATCTCATTCTTAGCCATGAACTCGGCTGGAATGCCCCTTGGCTGTCCTATGCTGTCCAGATACACCCTTGGGTCTGCCTTGTAGCTACGCTTCGTTCGAGAGATAGGAGACTCAGAAGGTCCTTCCGTCACTGATAATGGTAGGACCACCATTGGCATGATCGCCTGAACCCGGGCACATCTACCTGACCAATCTAAAGGAAGTGTATTCCTCAACCTCCTACCGCCGCAGAGCCAGTATTGGTCCGCCAGTGCCATATCCTGGACATGAAAAGGGCAAGCTACAGGCCGTGGGTTGGTATTCACTCCCTTTAACACGACCCCGTGTCCACACTTTCCTTCTTTCGTGCAGTTAGTCGTGATGCTCCAAATAGTAGTGCACCGCCCCTCTGCCACCTCCCCTACATCCCGGGTCCCCTCCTTTTGCAAGCACTCGAAATCCTTGGTCAGCCATAGTTTGACACCTCTGGGTATTGGCAACCCCGTCGCTACCCCCTGCACACGTACATCCAATTTCCTACAACGTTCCCGCATAGTGACATCCTTGAAATCCGTGACGTTTCCTGCCGCCTTAAAACGACTAGAGCCGAGAAACCCCAAACACTCTGCCTCGCACCAAGGGCGACTATTATGGGGCCCCTCCCATGCCTCTGCGTCCCTGTCACACTGAGCCCAACTGAACTTCGTGCCCTTCACCAGCAGCCTATCCGGACGTGCCTTGGAGCAGACATAACAATCCTCTATCTGATTCTGCGCGCTCGTGTACTGGACCCACTTAAACCACTCATTCCCTAAAGCCGCCCTATACATCGGGTCAGCCTCCGGGTCTTCCTCGTCATAGTCATAGTCGCCCCCATCTTGTTCCCCGGAAGGAAGCAAACCCCTCAACCTGGCCCAGAGTGAGCCCACTGAGTCCCTCAACGTTCCGGCTGTCCTCTGGAACATATCCTGTCCCCCCACCTCTTCCGACTCAGTGTCCTTGACCTCCCTTTTTCCCCTCACCCCTGTCCCCTGTGATTGGTTCGGGACAGGCTCAACTCTCCTATCTACCCCCACAACCCGATCCTCGTTAGTATAATGGTAAGTATCCCCGCCTGTAACGGGGGAATGGTCAAAATCAAAAACATGCCCTTGCGGTCCTACGGGAAACACCCCTTTTGGTTGTAGTCTTATCTTCTCCCCCCCTTCCTCGATGGAGGGAAGAGGGGGCGCCTGATTCTGAGCCTGGTCATGAAAGCCTGCTGGTACTTGAGCCTGAGCGGGACCCCGTGGGACTCCTACCCACTCAAACCCGTCATCCTCAAGGACGGGTCGACCGTGACGGTTCTTAATGACGTCGTTGTGCCCGGCCGACCGTCCGCACACTGCTGCCAACATCTGCGGGAGCATCAGCAGGCACTGCACCTTCCAGTTGCCGTCTCGGACCCTCCATGTCGGGTTCTGCATAACTGCGATCGATTGTATCCCCCAAGAGATCGCCGCTGGCCTTTATGCAGTGATTGAAGTGGAACCAGGTCGCTGATCCTTTGACTTGGACTGCCGTTCCAGTCGATCGGATCACCTCGTACGGGCCCTCTCTCCGGGGTGATGACCACTTTCTCTTGTGGACCTTTACGAAGACCAAGTCCCCAGGGATCAGTCTCGGTTTGGTGGCTTCCTTCTCCGCCTCCTTCACCCCCTTTCTCTCCTTTCTCTGCTCCTGTCGAAACACAGCTTCATGTATTTTAGTCACTTGCTGAAGATATTTTTTCAGATCTTGCTCAAAAATATCTAATGCCGGGCCCCTAGCCAGGTGTCTAAATGGCGGTGCTGGCATGCTGCGGCCTGTAAGCATTTCATGCGGTGTTAGCTGTGTTTGGCGGTTTACGCTGCTTCTAATAGCCATCAGAGCAAGTGGCAAAGCATCAATCCAGTTAAGCTTAGTTTGCATACAGATTTTCAACAGTTTGTTTTTAATGACCAGATTGGCCCTTTCCACCTTCCCCTGCGACCCGGGACTATAGACACAGGAAAGGCGCTGTCTTATACCTAATTTCTGCATCAGCCCTTTAACCACCTTGTCGATGAACTCGCGGCCATTATCGCTTTGTAATATCGTGGGAATTCCAAATCTCGGAATGACCTCGCGACACAGGAACTTGATCACTGTGTCCGCGTTCTTGTGTTTAGATGGAATGGCCTCAATCCAGCGACTAAAGCAGTCCTCTACTACCAGGAGGTATCGTTTGCCCTGCACTGGCGTTATCATGTCTGTATAGTCCATAATCAGATGTCTGAATGGTCCCTCAGGGAGGGGTGTGTAAGCCGCCACTGTCGGTACTCCTTTGCGCACATTGCCCTGTAAGCATGTTAAACACCTGGCTAGTGTAACGTCAATTTGTGCCTGAAGCTTTGGGGACCAAAATCCCATTTTCGTGATTCGTTTCAGGGTCTCTGCTCTTCCACAGTGATCAACACCATGAGCCTCAGGTATCACTAAGGACAGAAGATCGATGGAGGCGACTATCAAACCGTTATGACTCCTCCACAGACCATCTGCCCCCCTTACAGCCCCCCTCTCCGTCCACGACTGTTTCTCGGCCTGCGTGGCTGAGTCCTGAAGATCACTCAAATTATCCTCAGTTACCTCAGTCGTCAGTTCGGCCGCAAACATCAGAACAGCCGTGGACGGCACCGCAGCCGCCGCCTTCGCGGCCTCGTCCGCCGCGTTGTTTCCCGTCGTCACAAAGGACAGGTCTTTTCTGTGTGCCTGGCACTTTACGATAGCAATGCTTTTGGGCAACTTTACAGCCTGAATAAGCGCCACAACCTGCTTGTGGTGAAGGATCGGTGAGCCGTCCGATTTCTTAAAGCCTCTTGCCTTCCAAATGGCCGCGAATAGGTGGCATACGCCATGCGCATACGCAGAGTCTGTAAAGATGTTAACCGTGCGATCTTTAGCTATTATGCATGCTTCTGTTAGTGCTATTAGTTCTGCAAGCTGGGCCGAACATGGTTGCATGCATTGTTCGGCCTTTCTTGTTAGTGTTTCTCCGTTAGGTTTGCACTGTACGACGGCGTATCCTGACCTTAAATTTTCCCCCTCCCGATAGCAGGACCCATCCACAAAAAGTGAGAGTTCTGCTATCGCGAGCGGGTCGACTCCCAAATCAGGACGGAGTTTCACGAAAGCCTGTACCTCCACCTCACACTCATGCGGTTGACCCTCGCTCGGGAGTGGTACCAGATCCGCCGGGTTACTGCCGTGGCATGTTTTTATCGTAACGTCCGAGTACTGCAGGAGCCTCATGTAAGCCTGTTGCCGTTGGCTGGTCAGAACAAATTTGCCTCTTTCAATCAAGTTTGCCAATTTGTGATGTGTCCAAATGCAAATGTCATATCCCATTGTCATGGCCGTTGCCTTCTCATACATCAAATGTGCTGCGGCCAGGGCCTGATAACAAGGTGGCAGACCCTGCTCCACCGGCGAAAGAGCTCTAGAGTAATATGCTATCGGTTGTTTTTTCCCACTCCCCCCCTGTGTTTGAGTCAGGACAGCTGTCGCATGCTGCGCTCTATGTGAGACGAATAGGTGGAAACACTTCTCATAATCCGGCAGCGCCAGGGCAGGGGCCTGTAACAACAGACGCTTAATGTTTATGAACGCGTCCTCCCCCTCCTCGGTCCATGTCAAGGGAGCGCGAAGCTTGTCTGTACCCGCCTCTTTTATCATCATCCTCCTATCGTATAGTCCTCCACCCACTCAGAGCTGTACCCAGTCATCCCTAAAAACGTCATCATCTGTCGGACCGTCAATGGCCTAGGTGCCTTGGATACAGCTTCGAGTTGCGTGGGTGAGATGTTTTTTATGCCCTTTTGAATGACGCGAGACAAGTACTCAACTTTTGGCTGGCAGTACTGCAGTTTTGAACGGGATGCCTTGTGGCCTCCCACGGCTAATCCACTCAAAACTTTGATGGAGTCCTCATGGCACTGCTGACGTGTATCCGAGCAGATTAGAATGTCATCTGCATACAGTAAAACCGTGCTGAGTAGTGTGTCGCACACTCCTTGCAAGTCTTCCTTGAGCGCCTTCGAGAAGTAATGCGGCGAGTGCGCGAACCCTTGTGGCAACCGGGTGTAAGAGTATTGTTTCCCCCTGTGGGTAAAAGCAAACAGATACTGAGACTCTTTTTCCAATGGAACACTGAAGAATGCCTGCGTGAGATCAATGACGTATAGTACTGCGAGCTACTCAGGATGTTTGTCAGGAGGGTGTGTGGATTAGCGACTTCCGCCTCTGGTCCAGACACCACGTCGTTCACCGCCCTCAAATCGTGTACCAGTCTGTACCTAGCCCTGTCCGCCTTTAGCACTGGGTGGATAGGTGTATTACATCTGGATTTGAAAGGGACGAGCACTCCCCCCTTTAACAGTCCCTCAATCTGATGTGATATAGCTTCCTCCGACTCTGGCTTCATTGTATACTGTCTGATAAAGGGTGGTCTACAACCCTTCTTTAACCTAACCTTCACTGGCTGTGCCGACAATATTAGACCCACATCTGTGTCGTGTTTTGACCACAACCGTTCCGGGGTGCGCGCCAACATGTCCTGTTCCAGCAAAGCATCCGCCTCTGGAATAACGCAAGGGTCTCCTGGTAATCTGATTACTTGCGGTTTTGCCAAAACTGAAAAGGAAATCATTATTTTTATGAAACTCCCATCTGCGCTGTTCCAAATTAGCGGAGATTCCGTGGAGACCCACCTTTGAGTCTCGGATTCCTGTATCATTGAACCTAGATGTTCGGATTCGTAACCAGGATTTATTCTCAGAGTGATGTGTGGGGCGGCGTCTCTTAGTCTATGTTGTTCCCGTAGATACTTACCCGTGTTAACCCTCAACGCCGCGCCCTGTCTCCCTACAATTATCGTAGATGAGTTAATCTGCACCTGCTCGGGCTGTCCCTGCAACCATGCCTTGTTCCTAACTAGGTCACTATTCGTCAAATATTGTAGTGTGCAATGTGCCTCC
>NW_028170949.1:0-22500 GCF_963971535.1 Notolepis coatsorum | reverse complement strand
AGAGAGTGAGATGTGTGTGTGTGTGTGTGTGTGTGTGTGTGTATGTGTGTGTGTGTCTGTGTGTGTGTGCGTCTGCGTACAGACGTATGTGTATTGTATGTGTGTATTGTGTCACAGGGAATGTGTGTGTGTGTGTGTGTCGGTGTGTATGTCTGTGCGACTGTGTGTGTCTGTGTGTGTGTGTGTGTGTCTGTGTGACTGTGTGTGTCTGTGTGTCTGTGTGTGTGTGCTGTGTCTGTGTGTGTGTGCTGTGTATGTGTGTGTCCGTGTGTCTGTGTGTGTGTGCTGTGCCTGTGTGTGTCCGTGTGTCTGTGTGTGTGTGCTGTGCCTGTGTGTGTCCGTGTGTCTGTGTGTGTGTGCTGTGCCTGTATGAAAGAGAGAAAAGAACAAGATATGAAAGCATACGATGTACGAGATTACCAGCACACAACGTGCCGTACTGAAATGTCCATCTGTTCCAAGTTGTTTTAAGAACGTCAGCCAGACCGTCTTTCAGCACTGCTAGTTGACCTATATTAAACTAGTCCACCCCATACACATTTTCCCCAACACTAGGCTAACTGTGGGCCCTGGACTCACTGTGGGAACTGTGCTAGCTGAGAATGCCTGGCTAGCTTGGGACATCTGGTCCATCTCAGGTACTAGGCTCACCCTAAACCTGGAGCCTAGTCTGGCAGTGGAGACTGTGCTAGCTGGAGACATCTGGTCTGTCTCAGATACTAGGCTCACCCTGAACCTGGAGCCTAGTCTGGCAGTGGAGACTGTGCTAGCTAGAAACGGCCGGTTAGCTATTGAAACGAAGCTAACGGGCGGAGCTATGTTAGCTGGGGATGGCTGGTTAGCTATTGACACGAAGCTAACGGGCGGAGCTAGGTTAGCTGGGAGTGGCTGGTTAGCTATTGACACAAAGCAAACCGGCGGAGCTATGTTAGCTGTGGACGTCTGGTTAGCTGTCTGAGCAAAGCTAACGGGTGGAGCTGTACCCACTGGAGACGTCTGGCCATCGATAGTGGCGGGACTAACAGGTGGAGCCGTGCTAACTGGGGATGACCGGTTGGCTATTGGCACGAAGCTAACGGGTGGAGCTATGTTAGCTGGGGACGGCTGGTTAGCTATTGACACGAAGCTAACGGGCGGAGCTAGGTTAGCTGGGAGTGGCTGGTTAGCTATTGACACAAAGCTAACCGGCGGAGCTATGTTAGCTGTGGACGTCTGGTTAGCTGTCTGAGCAAAGCTAACGGGTGGAGCTGTACCCACTGGAGACGTCTGGCCATCGATAGTGGCGGGACTAACAGGTGGAGCCGTGCTAACTGGGGACGACCGGTTAGCTATTGGCACGAAGCTAACGGGTGGAGCTATGTTAGCTGTGGACGTCTGGTTAGCTGTCTGAGCAAAGCTAACGGGTGGAGCTGTACCTACTGGAGACGTCTGGCCATCGATAGTGGCGGGACTAACAAGTGGAGCTGTGCTAACTGGGGACGACCGGTTAGCTATTGGCACGAAGCTAACGGTCGGAGCTATGTTGGCTGTAGACGACAGATCGGCGATGGACATCCGAGCAGCCTCAGCGGCTGTGGGAGGATCTAGGCTGACCGTAAGCCTGAGAACAGTCGGCAGGCTAGCTACCCTAGCCTTCGGTTTATGCTTCTCTATGAGGACAGCAACATGTTCAGCCATCTCCCACATCGCCGTCTGCAGTATCGGATTCTCAGTGGCGACCTGGTCGATCTTCCGGAGTAGGAACCCCCATTTGGCCAGTGAGTAACTCTTCATGTCACCGGCCATCAGGGTCAGGACAACGGTGATGGTATCACTTGCCCTTCCTGCTGCATTCGTTACTGTTGGTGGCGACATTCTGTCACGATGGGGTAGGTAGAATGCAATAATACAGAAAGGGAAGGAATGGAGGAGGCAGAGGCGAGGAGTGAAGCTTGGAGAAGGGTGTTTACTGTAGAATACAAGGAACATACAGAAACGACATAACAAACTTCACAATACAAAACAACAAACACTAAGACTTACTAGAGGGAGAACGGTGCGACACGACGTGGATAGGAACAGGGGGTAACTGGAGGTATGTCGCCACAAGGAAGGGAGGACAGACAGACACCTAAATACCCAGACTAATTAACAAATCAAGAACACCTGGTCAACACAGAATCACAACACAACGACCAAAGGCACTGACAAACTAAACAACAACTAGACACTACGGCAATGACACACAACAACACAACAAGGGGTGACATCACACATAGACAGGAGTGGCCCAAAATAATAAACAATTAGACACAAATTCTATTCTTTGGAACCAGAGCAAAATGGCCGCCTGTACCAACAGGCTAGTCTGGCCACTAGAGGGTAGGAGACCAATGTCAGGCCGAGGGCCAATGTCAGATGGAGGGCATTGCCCAAAGTTAGGTGGAGGGTACTGCCCAATGTTACCATCCTGCCCAGTCCAGCCAGGACCGGGCCTAGGATCATGACAGGACCCAGTGTAGAGTACAGGTTTATATAGGACCCAGTGTAGAGTACAGGTTTATATACTGTAGGACCCAGTGTAGAGTACAGGTTTATATAGGACCCAGTGTAGAGTACAGGTTTACAGGTTTACTGTGACGTCAGAGGAGACACTCCAAGCTGCACTTGAATGCACAAACTGGAGTGTATTCCGTGATAACACAGCCAATATTAACGAATACACTGAAACGGTGCTTGACTTTGTCTGTACTCTGGTAGAAGAAACAATCCCCTCTACCACAATTAGAATCTACCCAAATCAAAAGCCTTGGGTAGATAAATCCGTCCGTGAGGCTCTGAAAGTGTGCATCTCAGCCTACAACACCGGGCTGATGACAGGCAACATGGAAGAACACAAGACGGCAAGATACAACGTCAGGAGAGCAGTAATAGAGGTAATAGAGGCAAAATGGCGTTACACTGAGCCATGGATGCACACTGAAATACTGACCGCTATGAAAGCCAGAGACAAAAAATGCTCTGAGTTTCGTAAAAGTCAGTCAAAGCTTACCAAAAGCACGAGCAGTGAACTCCAAGACCACGTGACTGAACTCAAACTAGAAAGAAACAGACTAAGAAATGACGTCAACTCCATGATCAAAACTGCTAAAAAAAATTTCATCAATGACAAAACCGAGGAAAACAAAAATAAACCACGTGAACTTTGGAAATTACTCAACAATCAACTAGGCTGCAGTAAAAAACTCAAAACCAGGTTCTCAAACATAAACATAAAGACGGACAACACGCTCATCACAGACAAGCTGGATGTAGCCAATTACTTAAACACTTTCTTCACAAACATAGCCACAACACTGGTAAACAAACTACCCTCCCACTCAGGGCAGTATGGGGTAGAACACATAGTAGCATACTACAAGAACCTAGGCGTCCACAAAGACGACTTCAAACTGGAAATAGTAACTACAGATGAGGTACTCAAAAAACTGAGCGCCCTCCAACCAAACAAGGCCACTGGCCATGACAACATCCCCTCCAAATTCCTCAGAGACTCAGCAGCAGCCATCACCCCAGTCATCACACACATAATAAACCTCTCCATAAAACAGGGACACGTCCCCAAGGACTTCAAAATTGCGAGAGTAACACCCCTGCACAAAAAGGGCAGCAAATTAGACCCGGGTAACTACCGCCCTGTTTCTATCCTTACATCCATCTCGAAAGTCATGGAAAAAATAGTATACGAACAGATCGAAAAGTACCTTGCGGAAAAAAATCTAATCTACGAATTCCAATCTGGCTTCAGAACATCCCACTCCACTGACACATGCCTTCTCTACTTGAACGACCACATCAAACAAGAGGTGGACGCGGGCAAATACTGCGGCATGGTCATGCTGGACCTACAAAAGGCCTTCGACACTGTCAATCACACCATTCTAATTGACAAGCTAAAAGCAATTGGTTTTGATAGTTTATCAGTGAGCTGGATACAATCCTACCTGGAGGGGAGGGAACAGATGGTGGAAGTAAACGGTACACTATCCCCCCCCCTCACAGTGAGCTGTGGTGTTCCACAAGGAAGCATACTAGGACCGCTACTATTCCTAATTATGCAAATGACATGTCATCAGCTTGTGACTGCAACTTGTTCCTGTTTGCGGACGACTCAGCCCTGCTGGTCTCTGACAAGAACAAGTTACAGGTTGAAAAAGCCCTCAGCTCGGAACTAGGCAAAATCTGCATATGGCTCGCCGACAACAAACTATCATTACACATGGGCAAAACAGAGTCCATTCTCTTCGGTTCAAATAACAAACTCAGCAAGACCGACGGCTTCTCGGTTACAGTGGGTGACAATATTATCACAAGGAAAGATGAAATTACCTACCTGGGTTCCATCCTAGAGGCTAATCTTTCCTGTGACAAAATGGCATCCAATGTAATAAAAAAAGTCAACCAACGAACGCGATTCTTGTACCGGATCTCCGCTCTGGTAAACAAGAATACCCTGAAGACTCTAGCAGGAGCACTCATTCAAGGGTACTACGACTATGCTTGCACCTCATGGTACCAAAGCACCTCAAAGGCACTAAAAAACAAATTACAAACATCTCAAAACAAGCTAGTCAGACTACTACTTGACCTGACTCCTAGAACCCACCTCACCCCTGCCCACTTTGACAACCTAGGATGGCTTAGAGTAGACGACAGAGTACAGCAACTTGCAATGGGCCTGGTCTACAAGATACACTACGCGACCAAGGTACCCATGTACATGTCAAAATACTTCCCAAAGGTCAGTGAATACCACGATCACAACACCAGAGGGAGCTCCACAAATCATGTAAAACCCAGATTCGGATCAAACAAGGGACTAAACACGTTTCGCAATTATGCCACATCAATGTGGAACGCCCTGCCTAAAGCTGTAAAGGAATGTGAATCACTACCCACCTTCAAAAACACTCTCAAAAAACACCTACGTGAGACTGCAATTCGAAACTGGCCCCTACAAATGTCCTAACCTAGTTGTACAGTAAATGACCAAGTAAGGCTTTGTCAATATTCCAATGTACAGTGTAAAATGTGTGTGTGTCCCCTTCCCAACCCCCCCCCCCCCCCCCCCCCCCCCCACCTCCAATGTACAGCCCTCACCCAACCCACCCAACCCCACCCCGCCCAACCAACCTCCTCCAATGTACAGTTTCTATGCCAAATGTATATACACTCCTTTTCTGGACACTTTTGTATCACAAACAGTACTGTATTTGCAAATCTGATATGTCATAAATGTATAGATGTAGCAGTACTGTCTATCTGTATGTCATGTATGTCATATATGTTATGATGAATTGAAAATGGGGGACCCTGATGTAAACAAGTCGAAAGTCTTTCTCTGGTCTGCATCCCCTTAACAATTGTATGTATTGAGCTGTACTGTACTGTACCCATTCTGCAATCTGTTAATAAACTTTTCAATCAATCAATCAATCAAACAGGGATAAAGTTGAACTTCAGTTTGAACAGGCTGACTCTAGAGGTATGTGGCAGGGCCTCAGAACAATGACAGATTACAAAGGCACCCCCCTCAAACTGAACAGTGACATCTCCTTAGCAAATGTTCTCAACACCTTCTATGCAAGGTTTGAGGCTGTGAATAACAACACCAGCCTACAAGCCACGGCAATGGGGGGGGGGGGGGGTCTGCTGATGGAGACTCGGTGTTCAGGGTAACAGAGCATGAGGTGAGGCGGACCTTTAAAAAAGTGAATATCAGGAAGGCAGCAGGACCGGACGGCATCCCCGGCCGCGTCCTAAAAGTCTGTGCCGACCAACTGGCCCCGGTATTCACTGACATCTTTAACCTGTCCTTAGAACAGGCTGTCATCCCCACCTGTCTGAAGAAGTCCACCATCATCCCTGTACCCAAAAAATCTACACCCGCTTGCCTCAACGACTACCGCCCTGTAGCCCTCACCTCCATAGCCATGAAGTGCTTTGAGAAGCTAGTGAAGGGCTACATCTGTTCCTCCCTCCCCATCAACCTGGACCCCCTGCAATTTGCATACCGCCCTAACGGATCCACGGAGGATGCCATAGCCCATGTGCTGCACACAGCAGCATCACACCTGGACAAGAGGCAGGGGAACTATGTGAGAATGCTGTTCATTGACTACAGCTCAGCATTCAATACCATAGTCCCCTCCAAACTCATAGCCAAGCTCAGGGACCTGGGCTTGAACTATGACCTCTGCCAATGGGTCTTGGACTTCCTGACGGGCAGACCCCAGGTGGTAAGAGCAGGCAACTGCACCTCCTCATCCATCACGCTCAACATAGGGGCCCCCCAGGGCTGTGTTCTGAGCCCCCTCCTCTACTCCCTGTACACACATGACTGCGTGGCACAGCGGAACAACAACACAATCATCAAATTTGCTGATGACACAGTAGTGGTGGGCCTGATCTCTGCCAACGACGAGAGGGCCTACCTGGAAGAGGTAGAGAATCTGTCACAGTGGTGTCAGGAGAACAGCCTCTCCCTGAACGTCAGCAAAACAAAAGAGATGATTGTGGACTTCAGGAGGTCGGGGTCAAGGACTACAGCCCCCTCAGCATCGACGGGGCACCGGTTGAGAGAGTGAACAGTTTCAAGTACCTCGGAGCCCACATATCCGAGGACTTGACATGGACCACACACATTGACAGTGTTGTGAAGAAGGCACGACAACGCCTCTACTTCCTCAGGCGCCTAAGGAAGTTCCAAGTCAGTCAGAAGATCCTTAGGAACTTCTACTCATGTACAATCGAGAGCATCCTGACTGGCAACATCACCTCCTGGTTTGGGAATAGCACTGCACAAGACCGTAGCTAAGAGTGACACGTTCAGCTAAGAGTGACACGTTCAGCCGAACGCACAATTGGAGGGGGGCTTCCCACCCTCCAGAACATTTACAACAAGCGGTGCAGGGGGAAGGCTAAGATAATCATCAAGGACTCCAGCCACCCGAACAACTGCCTCTTTGAACTGGTGCGGTCAGGCAAGCGATACCGGAGTCTTAAGGCGAGCACAGAAAGACTCAGAAGAAGCTTCTATCCCCAGGCCATCAGGCTGCTCAACGAACAATAAACACTATGCAACAACCATCAAATGCACACAGCACACACATCCACACGCACACACTCACTTTAAACAAACAACTCACTGCAGCACCCACTTTACACACTTTAGAACACCTAAACACACTTTACACTTTATATTTATTGGTAAAGGATTTGCACTACAACTCGTACACCTTACTGTAAATTGTACCTAAATTGTACCTCATCCAATTTCTGCTCTGCACTATATTGTATATTGTATGGTAACTCAGTTACTTCTATTCTGCATCGAACATTGTACATGATATGTCTATACTGAACACTGTGACCTCTATTTTTACTTCTATTTTACATGCTATACTATTTTATTTCATACTTATCTTGTCTAACACAGTCTCTGGAGCGAAACAGTAAGAAGCATTTTGTATAAAAGTATTCTGTACTTCTGTATGACAACTATTAAAGAAACTTGAACTTGAACTTGAGTGTAGAGTACAGGTGTATAGGACCCAGTGTAGAGTACAGGTTTATATAAGACACAGTGTAGAGTACAGGTTTATAAGACACAGTGTAGAGTACAGGTTTATATAAGACACAGTGTAGAGTACAGGTTTATATAAGACACAGTGTAGAGTACAGGTTTATATAAGACACAGTGTAGAGTACAGGTTTATATAAGACACAGTGTAGAGTACAGGTTTATATAAGACACAGTGTAGAGTACAGGTTTATATAAGACACAGTGTAGAGTACAGGTTTATATAAGACACAGTGTAGAGTACAGGTTTATATAAGACACAGTGTAGAGTACAGGTTTATATAAGACACAGTGTAGAGTACAGGTTTATATAAGACACAGTGTAGAGTACAGGTTTATATAAGACACAGTGTAGAGTACAGGTTTATATAAGACACAGTGTAGAGTACAGGTTTATATAAGACACAGTGTAGAGTACAGGTTTATATAAGACACAGTGTAGAGTACAGGTTTATATAAGACACAGTGTAGAGTACAGGTTTATAGGACACAGTGTAGAGTACAGGTTTATATAAGACACAGTGTAGAGTACAGGTTTATATAAGACACAGTGTAGAGTACAGGTTTATAAGACACAGTGTAGAGTACAGGTTTATATAAGACACAGTGTAGAGTACAGGTTTATAAGACACAGTGTAGAGTACAGGTTTATAGGACACAGTGTAGAGTACAGGTTTATATAAGACACAGTGTAGAGTACAGGTTTATATAAGACACAGTGTAGAATACAGGTTTATATAAGACACAGTGTAGAGTACAGGTTTATATAAGACACAGTGTAGAGTACAGGTTTATATAAGACAGTGTAGAGTACAGGTTTATATAAGACACAGTGTAGAGTACAGGTTTATATAAGACACAGTGTAGAGTACAGGTTTATATAAGACACAGTGTAGAATACAGGTTTATATAAGACACAGTGTAGAGTACAGGTTTATATAAGACACAGTGTAGAGTACAGGTTTACAGGACACAGTGTAGAGTACAGGTTTATATAAGACACAGTGTAGAGTACAGGTTTATATAAGACACAGTGTAGAGTACAGGTTTATATAAGACACAGTGTAGAGTACAGGTTTATATAAGACACAGTGTAGAGTACAGGTTTATATAAGACACAGTGTAGAGTACAGGTTTACAGGACCCAGTGTAGAGTATGAATGAATGTATGAATGAATGAATGAATGAATGAATGAATGAATGAATGAATGAATGAATGAATGAATGAATGAATGAATGAATGAATGAAAAACGTTATTTAACAGATTGCAGAATGGGTACGTACAATACAGTACAGCTCAATACACAATTGTTAAGGGGATGCAGACCTGAGAAATACTTTCGTCTTGTAGTACAGGTTTACAGGGGCTTACTATCTGAGGAGACCTGAAGAATGACCGATCAAGCAAACCTGGTACATCTCGCTTATTGCTCCCATGGACTTTGCTCACTATAAATCTAAATTGTGCGTGTGTGCGAGTGTGTGTGTGTGTGTGTTGTTTGCTCAGCTTTGTCCTGGTTTCTCTTGTGTGTGGGCCGTTGAGGTTCTCTCTAGCTCTCTCTCTAGCTCTCTCCCCACACACACGCACACACACACACGCACGCACGCACGCGCACACACACACACACACACACACACACACAGACACAGACACAGACACAGACACAGGACCAAACAACACCACAGACCCTCGTGGTCTCCTGAGCCTTGCCACAGAGAGACAATGGAAACAGAACAACAACAGTGAAGAGAACCACAGACCTCTTCAACAAACAACAGACATTTTCCAAATAGCAACTTAAATGTTCTAATGTAGAGTGGAGGGGGCAGTCTGTTACACATTGGGTCAGGCACATACTACATAAAGGTTTAAAGCTACAATGTGTTAAGACGTTTTTGGTTAGAATTTAGCTCCAAAACACATCTTAACGTGGACACACTCACTCACAGTCTAAATGGTGCATTTATGTAGCGCTTTTATCCAAAGCGCTTTACAATTTGTTCCTCACATTTGACCCTTTCACTCACACATTCACACACCGACGGCAGAGGCGACCATGCAAGGTGCCAACGTGCTCATTGGGGGCAGTTAGGGGTTAAGTGTCTTGCTCAAGGACACTTCGACACGCTGCCGGGAGGAGCGGGAATCCAACCGGGAATCTCTGGATTACCAGTAGACTGGGAGTCAGAATGGCCACATTAAGACACGTTTCAGAGCACAGTTTTAACAGAGAAATCATACTCATTGTAGCTTTAAGTTTGGTCTCACGAGTCAGGACAGAACTTGAATGAAAAGAAGATGTATTGATGAAACAGGGAGGGGATGTGGCCGAACTCTCGAGACACAGAACACTTTGTCATGTCAGTCTGATGTCCGATTATCACATCGTCTCCTCACAACAGAACGAGAGGATTCAGGTTGAAAATCTGCGAAGTGGCCCTTTAAGCTGCAACGTACAGTTCAGCGTGTTGCTTTTTCTCAGTTGCTCTGTCATCAAGGCTTCATGAGATGGCCTCTTATTTGATACACGTTTGCATTGTATTCTTGGGGAGCTTGCAAGTCCAATTTTTTTGTACCTATACTTGTGCTTTGTACAATGACAACAAAATGTAATTGAATTTAACTGAAGTGAATTGAAATCAATGGAATGGAACACATGAGGTGTGGGGCCTGTACGGGATATGCGCTTTCTTTCTTATCTGCCGTTCAAATACTTGATTATTGTACATTGGAGCTTATCTTGTGTGTGTGTACTAGTCCAAGTCTCTAGTCCTTTGTCCTAATTACTTGTAACGTTATATATTATGATTTAAGTATTATGTATCTGTGTGTATGTACCAGTCCTTTGTCATGTTTACTTGTCATTGTTATATGTTAGGATGTAAGTATTATGTTGCACGGTCACAATGTAGGTTTTTATGTGGACCCCAGGAGGAATAGCTACTGCAATGCTGTAGCTAATTGGGGATCGTAATAAACTAAACTAAACTTGATTCGCAATGGGCAACGCCCTGACAATGTCTTTGGTGTGGACAGTTGAGCATCTTTCAATCGAATGTAACTGAATGACAGTTATGCGTTTGTCTGTGTGTCTTATCTGCAGGTCTCTGCCCTTCCCCATAGGAATAAGTGGATGAAGAAAATAAATTCCAAACGTAACCAAGAGGATGCAAATAGCCGTCCACCATGGGAAGTGAAAGTGGGTTTCAAAACACCCCGGCCTCTGGGCCCTCTCGCCCTTTCCCCTTTTTGTTATCGCCTTTTGGGCCGCGAGCCCAACGATCACCTGCTTAGGACAGTTGGTGGAAGGTCAGCTGCTAGTAAAGGGAAAATACACCAAAAATAAGATTGGTTGGTCGGTTGGTCCACAAAATTCTCCCAACCTGTAGTGGACAAATCTTTCACCCTAGGAGGCTGAAACTTTGCACGGAAGTCAAGTGCAGCTCTCTTCACGACAACACAGACACAGGTTGGTTCTTTATAAACGGCCGTTTATTCTTTGGGCGTTCATTATTTTTTTTTTTATTATTGGTCTTTTTCCCCCTCCATTTTCCTCCGATTTTTCTCCCATCCCAATGTTAGTCGTATGCCAATTCCCAGTCCCTTCCTGGTCGCTGCGCACTTACCCCCCACAGTCAGATCAACTGGGAGAGTGGAGACTACCACGTGCTTCCTCCGACACACGTCCAGCCAATCACGCTTCTTTTCACCTGGCAGCGCGGATTCTCATCGAGAGGGCGTAGCGTGTGGGAGGACCACACTATCCCCCTCGAGTCCTATCCGCGCTTAGCAGGCGCCCCGACCGAACTGTAGGAGTCGCTGTTTACAACATTTACATCATTTACATTTAGTCATTTAGCTGACGCTTTTATCCAAAGCGACTTACAAGTTCTGTACGACAAGCCATCAGGAAGGGCACAACTCTATCAGCTGAGCAACAATGTTCATCAAAGTGTTGAGTGCTATAGTGTAGGTTAGTTTATTAGGACAAGTGCATGACAGTACGGTTAGTTAGGGTTAGATTTTTTTTTTTTTGTAGTTTTTTTTTTTAATTCAGATAATGGTTGAAGAAGTGCGTCTTTAGTCGACAGCGAAAGATTGGACGTGATTCGGCTGTCCTAACTGGGGTGGGTAGTTCATTCCACCATTGTGGGGCAAGGACTGAGAATAGGCGACTTCTCTTTGATGACCCTCCCGGAGCTTGGATAGGAGTAGGTCTGAGGCGGCCAGAAGATGCAGAGCGTAGGGGTCTTGAGGGTGTGTAGTTAGAGACCATTGACCGGAGGTAGGCGGGAGCGGTTCCCTTTGCCGCCCGGTATGCTAGGTCGAGGGCCTTGAAGCGGATTCGTGCAGCAATGGGGAGCCAGTGCAGGTCCCTAAGAAGTGGGGTGACATGGGCCGACTTCGGTAGGTTTGAGATCAGGCGGGCCGCTGCGTTCTGAATGAGTTGAAGAGGCTTAGTGGCAGTGGCCGGGAGGCCAGCGAGCAGTGCATTGCAGTAGTCGAGGCGGGAGATGACTGTTGATTGGACGAGGAGTTGGGTGGCTTCTTTTGTCAGGAAGGGGCGGATCCTTCTGACGTTGCTCAGGAGGAATCGGCAGGTTCTGGTCGTCGCTGCGATGTGAGCAGAGAAGTTCAACTGGTCGTCGAGGACAACACCAAGGTTCTTGGCGGTCGGGGACGCAGTCACAGCTGCATTCTCGACTGTGATTGAAAGGTCGGTTAGGGGGGAGGATTTGGCCGGCAGGTGGAGCAATTCTGTTTTGCTTAGGTTCAGTTTGAGGTTTCAGGTGGTTGGACGTCATCCAGGCGGAGATGTCGGACAGACAGGCCGAGATCCGCTCAGAGACGTGGATATCTGAGGGAGGGAAGGAGAGGAAGAGTTGAGTATCGTCGGCATAACAATGGTAGGAGAAGCCATGAGACGTGATAATGTTACCCAGTGATTTAGTGTAGAGGGAGAAGAGAAGGGGTCCTAAAACCGAGCCCTGGGGGACACCCGTCCGCAGGGGGCGGGTGGCCGACAGGGTCCCTCTCCATGACACTTGGTAGGAGCGGTCATTGAGGTATGATGACAGCCATGTCAGCGCAGAGCCAGCCACTCCCATTCCTGCGAGGGCCGCAAGGAGGATCTGGTGGTTGACTGTGTCGAAGGCTGCAGATAGATCTAGGAGAATCAGGACAGAGGAGAGGCCTTTCGCTTTTGCTTAGTGAAGTGCCTCTGTGACCGCAATGAGGGCTGTCTCTGTGGAGTGACCAGTCCTGAAGCCTGACTGATTAGGGTCTAGGAGGTCATTCTGTAAGAGATAAGCAGTAAGTTGGTTGGATACAGCACGTTCAAGTGTTTTTGAAAGGAAGGAGAGAAGAGAGACAGGACGGTAGTTGCCTATGACGGTAGGGTTCAGGGTTGGTTTTTTTATGAGCGGCGTGACTCTGGCTTGTTTTAGGGAGGTGGGGACCACCCCCGAGTTGAGTGAGGAGTTGATGGTTGCAGTTAGGAATGGGAGGATGTCTGGTGCTATGGTCTGGAGGAGTGGGGAGGGTAGCTGGTCCAGCTGGCAAGTAGTCGGACGGTTCGACGTTACCAGTGTCAGGGTCTCTGCTTCTGTAATGGGAGAGAAAGATGACAGAGTGAAGGATGAGGTTCTCGATTCAACATTTGGAATGGGTGGGGGTTGGGAGAAGGAGCTGCGGATGTTCTCCACTTTTTCCTCAAAGAAGATCGCAAAGTCTTCGGCAGAGAAAGATGAGGGAGGGGGGGGTGGGGGGGGAGTGAGGAGGGAGGACATGGTAGCATGCAGTTTGCGAAGATTCTTGGCAGAGGCCTCGATCCTATGGTGGAAGAAAGAAGCTTTGGCATTAGTGATGGTTTTGGAGAATGTTAACAAGAGGTTGTGATATGTGTCGATGTCAGCAGTGAGGCGTGACTTTCTATACTTCCTTTCAGCTGCTCTCAGGACCTGTCTTTGTTCTCTCACTGGATCTGTCAGCCATGGACTGGGTGGGGAACGGCGGGCAGGTTTCTCAACGAGGGGACAGAGCTTGTTGAAGGAGGTTGCAAGGCAACGACCCGGACCCACCCCGCCAGCTTCTCCCACCCTCTAATACAGCCAATTGTATTAGTGCAGACGGCCAGCCAAGCTGGTGACAACCCCGGAGCTGTGAGCTGGATTCGAACAGGCCTGTTCGAATCCAGCTCACAGCTCCGGGGCTGGTGACGAACGCAATCTCCGCTCGGCCACCTAACCGCCCTCTTTGGGCGTTCATTCTATAAGTCTTGTGGCTCATCCACACCTTCTCACACCGTGACAACCTGTTGGCTGCTTGTCATGAAAAGAGGTTCTTGAGTCCCTACGAGTCCTTGGAAAGTTAATTTGACTGTCTGCTTTGACTTCAGACATCAATAATTGTGACTTTTATGTGAAATATGGTGGAGCGGCGTGAGACACCTGCTCGCCTAAAGTCCATCAGAGAGAGAGAACCCAGCTCTGTCATTTCCGCTGTTTTGTTGAGTTACACCCACAGCTGGCTTTGGAGAGACTGATTCATGTATACAGATCTTTAAAAAAGAGAGAAAGAAAGAAAATAGATTAAAGTAATGATCCAAGATGCTAAAAATAACATTTGTAAATTGAGATGTCCATTTTCTCCCCTCTTCTCTGAGCCATACTTTACAATGTAGACAGAGATAAAGCAGCTTGGTTAACAGATCCCTCTATTCTGATGCCAGAGGCTTGTTACATTAGTACCAAACTCGACGGGCCCTCAAAACTGGCAAAGAATTCTTTTTTAGATGCACCCTAGTCAAACCTTAAGATTTGACCTAACCTTCCAAGCCAGATCCGGTAGCTAGTTACTGCTAAGTTGCCACCATCGCGCTGGTTCTTTGTTCATTTCATTTTAATGTTCATTTCTCATTTCATTAAGTACGCATTTAAATCAACAGTAGGCAACTTCTGAAAGATTAGTGAGTTTACCTGCCCAGCAGACATAGAGCAAGTTCTGCATCACTTTTTATACGCAACAAATGTTTTCTTTTTTTTGTATTTTCTTTTTTTTATTATTTTTTAAACAAACACATAAACAAACATGACAACATAAAATTAGATATACAAGCATTAATTAACAGTGCACATCCAATGAAATCACCATTTAAATAAATGTCTTATACAAGATATACACCTAATACCTGCTATCTAATACCCTACACACATATGCTCTCGCTCGTTCCCCCCCCCCCCCCCCCCGGGCCCCCCCTTGGATAATCCATCCATTATCATTCGCTCCTAACCAGGCACTACAATTATATGCTAGCTTTTATTCTCTCCACCACTTCTAACCACTTTGTAATTTTGGATTCACTGAGACCCAAAATTCTTGCTGTAGATAACAAATGTTTTCTATAGACTCCCAGAGGCACCAGCACCTTTAACACATTGAGTGCCACGCCCCTTCCGGGAAGTGACCTGGCCTTGCCGTCCATTAACCCCATGTAAACGTAGTTGTACTTTGTAGAGCTAAACCTATATTTTATAGTAGAGCTATGGGTCTAATAACGCCGTCGAGTCTCATTGAGCTGCTTCTGGTCAACGTGCAAAAAACAGATTCTTTTTTCATCAGTACATTTCCGTTTTATACCGTTTTGAATATGAACATAGTCCGGCCGCTTCTGAGCAATTCCAGGGAAAATACACGAAAACAGTGTTTTTGTGTAATTCAATAAACACATTTTTCACCTGATTATGGGATCTTCCTGAAATCAACGCTAGATCATCACTATTATCCTTTGTCGTGCACGCATGCAATGTGATTTAGACCGGGGTGCAATAATGCCGGAAGGTGTTAGAGGGCGGTATAAGACCATCTGCCAGCTCAGACACACTCAGAACAGTATGCACAAGGTGCCCCGCTGAATTATGAATGGCAATAGATAATAAAAGAAATACCGTGACAGAAACGTAGATCTACGCTTCCGGCACTCAACGATCGGGCGACAGAAACGTAGATCTACGTGAACGGCAATCAAAGTGTTAAAGGAACACGCCAACATTTTGGGAAATTAGCTTATCATCTTCTCCAGAGAGAGACAAGAAGATAGATACCAGTTTTCCTCAATGTGTGTTCAGTAGAAAGCTATCTGGCTGCACATTAGCCTAGCTTCGGGAGAGGTGTTAGTTGGACAATGCCCTAGGCTAACCGGCACTGTCCGCTTCCATTCATTGTGCTAAGCTAGGCTAACGTGCAGAAAGTTCAAGTTCTTTAATAGTTGTCATACAGAAGTACAGAATACTTTCATACAAAATGCTTCTTACTGTTACGCTCCAGAGACTGTGCTAGACAAGATAGTATCAAATAACATAATAACATAATATAGCATGAATTTAGAAGAAGAAAATGAGGTCACAGTGTTCGGTATAGACATATGTACAATGTTCTGAGTTACCATATAATATACAATACACAATACTATGCAGTGTACTAATGTACAGTACTATCTAGTGCAAAGCAGAAATGGGATGAGGTACAATTTTAGGTACAATTTACAGTAAGGTGTACGAGTTGTAGTGCAATCCTTCATCCATAAATATAAAGTGTGGGGAGTGGGTGCTACAGTGTGTTTGTTTAAAGTGGGTGTGTGCTATAAGTGTGTGGAGTGGGTGCTACAGTGTGTTTGTTTAAAGTGAGTGTGTGCGTGTGGATGTGTGTGCTATGTGCGTTTGGTGGTTGTTGTTGTGTAGTGTTCATTCATTGTTCGTTTAGCAGCCTGATGGCCTGGGGATAGAAGCTTCTTCTGAGTCTTTCTGTGCTCGCCTTGAGACTCCTGTATCGCTTGCCTGACCGCAGCAGTTCAAAGAGGCAGTTGTTCGGGTGACTGGAGTCTTTAATGATTCTCTTAGCCTTGCCCTTGCAACGCTTGTAGTAAATGTTCTGGAGGGTGGGGAGCCCCCCTCCAATTGTGCGTTCGGCTGAACGTGTCACTCTTTGTAGTCTGCTTTGGTCTTGTGCAGTGCTATTCCCAAACCAGGAGGTGATGTTGCCGGTCAAGATGCTCTCTATTGTACATGAGTAGAAGTTCTTAAGGATCTTCTGGCTGACTTGGAACTTCCTTAGGTGCCTGAGGAAGTAGAGGCGTTGTCGTGCCTTCTTCACAACACTGTTAATGTGTGTGGTCCATGTCAAGTCCTCGGATATGTAGGCTCCGAGGTACTTAAAGCTGTTGACTCTCTCAACCGGTGCCCCGTCGATGCTGAGGGGGCTGTAGTCCTTGACCCCCGACCTCCTGAAGTCCACAATCATCTCCTTTGTTTTGCTGACGTTCAGGGAGAGGCTGTTTTCCTGGCACCATCCCGCCAGGACCTTGACCTCTTCCAGGTAGGCCCTCTCGTCGTTGGCAGAGATCAGGCCCACCACCACTGTGTCGTCAGCAAATTTGACGATTGTATTGCTACTCCGCTGAGCCACACAGTCGTGTGTGTACAGGGAGTAGAGGAGGGGACTCAGAACACAGCCCTGGGGGGCCCCTATGTTGAGGGTGATGGATGAGGAGGTGCAGTTGCCTGCTCTCACCACCTGGGGTCTGCCAGTCAGGAAGTCCAAGACCCACTGGCAGAGGTCATAGCCCAAGCCCAGGTCCCTGAGCTTGGCTATGAGTATGGAGGGGACTATGGTATTGAATGCCGAGCTGTAGTCGATGAATAGCATTCTCACATAGTTCCCCTGCCTCTTGTCCAGGTGTGATGCTGCTGTGTGCAGCACATGGGATATGGCGTCCTCCGTGGACCTGTTGGGGCGGTATGCAAATTGCAGGGGGTCCATGTTGATGGGGAGGGAGGAGCAGATGTAGCCCTTTACTAGCTTCTCGAAGCACTTCATGGCTATGGAGGTGAGAGCTACAGGGCGGTAGTCGTTGAGGCAAGCAGGCTTGGATTTTTTGGGTACAGGGATAATAGTGGACTTCTTCAGGCAGGTGGGGATGACAGCCTGTTCTAAGGACAGGTTAAATATGTCAGTGAATACTGGGGCCAGTTGGTCGGCACAGACTTTTAGGACGCGGCCGGGGATGCCGTCTGGACCTGCTGCCTTCCTGATATTCACTTTTTTAAAGGTCCGCCTCACCTCATGCTCTGTTACCCTGAACACTGCGCCTCCATCAGCAGCCGACCCCCCCCCCCCCCATTGCCGAGGCTTGTGAGCTGGTGTTGTTATTACCAGCATCAAACCTCGCATAGAAGGTATTGAGGTCATTTGCTAAGGAGATGTCACTGTTCAGTTTGAGGGAGGCGCCTTTGTAGTCTGTCATCGTTTTGAGCCCCTGCCACATAGCTCTAGAGTCAGCTTGTTCAAACTGGAGTTCAATTTTATCCCTGTAGCGTCATTTGGCCTCTGACACTGTCCTCCTTACGTTGTATCGCGCCACCTTGTGGTCATTCATGTTGCCTGCCTCTAGGCCGTCGTTGTATGCTTTGGTGCGCTCTCTCAGAGCTTCACGGACGGATTTGTCTACCCAGGGTTTTTGATTTGGGTAAACTTTCATTTTGGTAGTGGGGATTGTTTCTTTCACCCTAGTACAAACATAGTCCAGCACTGTCTCCGTGTAGGCATTAATGTTGTCTGTGTCGCGGAACACATTCCAGTCTGTGTTGTGAAACACTGACCGGATCGTATCCTCTGACGTCACATCCCATTTCTGCACCTCTCGCGAGACTACGGGAGTACTTTTAATTCTCTGTCTGTACTTTGGTGAAAGAAAAATGGATGCGTGATCTGACTTACCGAAGCCACTATCAGAATGAGCCTTGTAGCCACCTTTAAATTGCGTGTAACAGTGATCTAGGATGTTACCGCCTCTGGTGTTGCAAGTCACATGCTGATAGAAGTCAGGCAATACCTTTCTCAGATTGGCGCTATTGAAATCTCCCAGAACTAAAATGGCGGCGTTAACATTCGCCTCTTGGATTCTATTTACCTCGTCGTGTAGTCTGGAGAGCGCAACCTTGTTGCTGGCTTGCGGTGGAATATACACTCCGACCAGGACGATCGCCGTTAACTCCCTCGGGAGGAAGAAAGGACGACACTTGATGGTTATATATTCCAGTTCTGGGGAGCAGTGGTTGGATAATTCCTTCACGTTAGTTGGGTCACTCCAATTTTTGTTAAACATGAAGGCAATACCTCCTCCACGTTGTTTACCGGACTCTGCTGATCTGTCCTTGCGGTGGATAAAGAAGTGATCAGCCGGTTGAATTGCGTGGTCTGGGACGTCCGGCGTCAACCACGTCTCGGTGAAGCAGAGGACGTTGCAGTCCCTAACGTCTCTTTGATATTGAATCCTTGCTCGGATGTCATCCAGTTTATTGTCAATTGATTGTACATTGGCTAGTAATATACTGGGCAGTGGTGTACGGTGGCGTCTGGATCTCAGCCTGTTACGGATCCCAGCCCTCTTCCCTCGCCGTCTGGTTCCTCTGTTCCTGGGGTCTAGGAACAAAGGATCTGGTCCTGATCTCCGGAGAATTTCTTCAGGCCATTGATGCGGTTCGGAAAGCTGATCCAGTGAGTAATCCAGTTGGTAAGTTTCCCGTAATCCAATGTCTATGAGTGACTGACGGTCATATACATTAAATGCACCAACAGTTGGTACGAACAAAACTCTAAAAACTATAAATATTAACAAAAGTAAACACAGTCTCGACGGAGCGAACAGAGAGGCAGCCGGTCGGAGCAGCGCCATCCGGCTTTCTACTGAACGCACAAAGAGGAAACTGGTATCTTATCTTCTTGTCTCTCTCTCTGGAGAAGACGGTAAGCTAATTGCCCAAAATGTTGGCGTGTTCCTTTAAGAACTAACTATAATAACAGCCTCTGCTCGGCAGGTGGTTTTGACATTGTGTGTAGTTTTTGACAAGGAATATGATAGTGGTCTTAGTTTTCTGATGCAACCCCGGGAACACCACCTAGTGGCGGGCCAAAAACATCTGATTGGCCAAAAACATTTGATTGGCCAAAAACATCTGATTGGCCAAAAACATCAGACATTTTGCAGGCGTCAAAGGTGATGATGCAGAGTTGGCTCTATTTCTGCTGGGCAGGTAAACTCACTCTTGTAAATTTCTTAGAAGTTGCCTACTGCAGCTCTTTAAACATATTTTGTGAGTGCAGATCTTTCCTTTTTTATACCAAGTCACAAGGAGTGGTGGTGACCAACCAGAGACCGGCTGCCATCCAATGTGACTATTTTAGCTGCTTCCTTTTTTTTTTTTTTTTTTTGCCAACAGACACAATTATTCAGCAGTGTTGCAACTTCAAAACAATAAACAGAGCTGTCAATCTTTTGTTATCAGCGTGCATGAGTTAACCCAGTAGCCCCTAGTAAGAACCCACCCCCAGCCCTGCGGGGGGGGGGGAAGGCTTCTGCTGTGTGTAGGTCACTCATGGAGTCGGGACAGTTCCTTGTTCTGTGAAGAAGCACCCCGGCAAACTGACAGTGGTGATTTCAACACTGTGGGGGCGCTGGGGGTGACGAGAGCAAGGAAAGAGGAACAGGAAGGAAGACAGTTTCACAGAAAAAGGAATTCATGCAACCCAACCCAGACCAGCCTAGGACAGCAGCACAGTCACCGTAGTTAGGTGAAGCAATATTCTCACGGCTTGGTCGTTTTCCTCACGTTTTAAGACCTATAGCCCCAGTCTGCTCTACATGCACGCACACACACACACGCGCACGCACACACACGCACTCACACACATTCACACACACACACACGCACGCACGCACGGGCACACACACACACACACACACACACTCACACACATTCACTCACACATGGTACTGTGTCAGAGGGGGAGAGAGATAACTTAATTTTTACTGTACAGAAGAAGTACATTAGTCTGTAAAAAGTTGGCAAGAGATCATCATTGGATTCCATTCGGTTGGATTTGTGACACTGTATTGATTCCACCTAGTAGAAGTACATGTTTTTGTGAGCCTTTCTTTTTCCCCATGTGAAGTTTTGATTTGATTTGATTTTTATTAGGGATCCCCATTAGCTGGTGCCATAGCAACCAGCTATATAGTCTTCCTGGGGTCCACACACAAAGAAACATATAAACAATTATTATTGCAAAAACAAAATTATTAAAAGTCAGTACATAGTACACACAATGCATAATGAAACTACTGTAACAATTGAGATAGCTAAAATTACATTACAGTGTAAAACAAAAACAAAAAATTACTTTACAGTGTTAAAAACTATTTAAAAACAATTTAAGAATTTTTTTTAAAGTGAATCTACTGTAAATGCAGCAGAGGTTTTGAGGCAGGTTATTCCAAAGAGTTAATGCTCTAAAAATAAAAGATCCCCTTAAAGCATTGGTTTTTGGACCTGGTAATTCAAGCTGCCCACTACTGGAACCTCTAGTGTAATGCTCGTGCACAGTATTTCTAAAAACAATCTGTTTATGTATAAAAACAGGAGTTTTACTGCTCATGACCAACTTGAACAGCACAAGTATATTAAAAGACAATATATTTTGATTGCGTTCGTCACCAACCCCGGAGACGCTGGATTCGCCTGTTCGAATCCAGCTCACAGCTCCGGGGTTGTCACCAGCTTGGCTGGCCGTTCACATTAGAGGGTGGGAGAAGCTGGCGGGGTGGGTCCGGGTCGTTGTAAACAGCGACTCCTACAGTTCGGTCGGGGCGCCTGCTAAGCGCGGATAGGATCTAAGGGGGGTAGTCGTGTGATCCTTCCACACGTTACACCCTCTCAGTGAGAGTCCGCACTGCCAGGTGAAAAGAAGCGGTTGATTGGCTAGACGTGTGTCGGAGGAAGCACGTGACAACCTCCACTCTCCCAGACCGACTGTGGGGGGTAAGTGCGCAGCGACCAGGAAGGGGATTGGGAATTGGCATAACGACTAACATTGGGATGGGACAAAATCGGGGGGAAAAGGAGGGGGAAAAAGATCCAAAAAAAATTAAAGACAATCTATTTTCAACGTTAAGCCAAGAGAGGTGGGCATGCATATGGCTCACATTAGACCTTAGTTGGACACAATACTGTACATTGTGTGATTTGCTTTAGAAGTGTGAAGCCCCGGTCCGTTTAAGCAAGATGTACCCTAACTCTTCCCGTAACTCTTCTCTTAATTACCCTTGTTTTTTGGGAAAGAGGTTAATGACTTGACTGCTAAAGTCTTGGAAATGCCCTTGGACATTACACCAATACTACGGTATCCCTTTGGTACTGAATTAGATAAGATATTAGATCCCATATCTGTGAAGAGAATTGGGATAATAATATCATATAATATAGCTAATAAATGTATCCTGCTCAACTGGAACAAACAAATACCTCCTCCAACACTTGAGCTCTTTATAAAGATTATCCAGGACACTTTGCAACTGGAACAGCTACATACTCTGAAGAACAAGGAGGACGTCTTTCTTAGAACTTGGGAACCCCTCATGGACCTCTGACTGTCCACCAACCTCAGTGTGTTGTGCCTTGATGTAATGTAGATAGTTCATTTTATTATATTTTATTGTATTTATTTATTTTTAATAAAATGTAACTTTTTACCTTTACTTTTATTATTTAAATGTATCATTGAAAAGATTTACAATAAAAGGACAATTGAAAAAAAAAAAATAAGTGCGAGGGATCCAGGGAAGGATCTTTGAGTAAAGTAAAATGTAGCTTAATGTACCTATTGTACAACGTGTCTGTTGTTGCAGTGCACTGAGGTCCATCGTTTGGTTTTGCAGCATATTTATTGTACGCGAATATGCAGTTTTTCTGGACAATATTTGTCATTTTGGTTATTCATTTTATTTAATAAACATACATTTGCATAAAGCAAGCATAGCATGTC
>NW_028170950.1:0-27602 GCF_963971535.1 Notolepis coatsorum | reverse complement strand
TGGGGGGTGGGGGGGGGGTGCTGTTGTCGCACAGCGCCAGTCCTACCTGCTGTGTTGCTCTGTGCCGTGCGGTAGTGTGTGTTGATGCAGCAGAGTGTACGGTGTGTCTGTCCTTATCTTTCGGGCCTCTGTGTCTAGTGTTGTGTCTGGTGTTTTGTTTGTGCCCGCGCGCTTCTCCTCCGGCCTGACTGGAATGGCGTTGTTGTTGTTGGGGGGGGAAAGTGTTGCGCTCGTCGTCGCGGCTACCGACCTCGCCGATGATCCGTGTGTCACCTTTGTTCTGGCTCCGTCATTAGGACATTGTGTGCTGTTGACGCTAGTGTCATAGGGTGATGGCGCGTTGCCATGGGTGTAGGTGGGGGTGGGGGGGGGGCTGACCTCTTGTTAGGCTCCCCCGACTTCTCTGTCACTTCTGGAGAACCGGGGGTGCCCTGTTTTGTTTCACACGCTGTCGTCACTCCCAGAAGACACGGCTGAAGAGATGTTGTGGGAGGGCAGGGTTTGGGTAGGACTGAATATGAAATTAAATGATTTAGTATCATTCCTTGGGGGGGTAAAAAAAAAACAAGCTTGTAAAGTAGATGATGTTTGGCACTTTCTCACAGTAACTATTTGGCCTTGTTTTCATGTCTGAGCTTGCCTGCCTCTGATACGCTGATGGCACACTTAGATTTAGGCTGAAATGTGATGTGTCTATCTTAGCTTGTGAACATTTTGATACTGTGTGGTGCTCATTTGCAAAACATATTGTAGATAAAAAAATATATATATATATATTATACACTTGTATAATAGTTTACAACTGTACATACAATACAATTGTACACTTGCACACAAAAGGCTGCTGCAGTCGTTTTACCTGTAGTAGCCAGCGTCCGCCATGTTATGCTGGGGGGCATCAACTCAAGAGACACTAACAAACTGAAGAACCCCTCCCATCCCCTCTATGAGGAGCTAGCTAAGAGGAGAAGCACATTCAGCCATAGACTCACCCCCCTCCAACACACCACAAATTACCTTGGTCAGTCCTTTGTTCCAGTTGCCATCAGGCTCCACAACCGTGGGCAAGGACTGCCCTCTATTTATTTTCATTCATAGTTTTTCTTGTTCTTACCTTCTATCTGATATTTGTATTCTCTATATTTTATCATCATTTATATTACCCTGCCTGTATCTCCCCTCCCCCGTGCTGCTATGGCACCAGAATTTCCCCAAGGGGATCGATAAAGACTACACGCACACCTTAAAAACTATATGGATAAATTCAACAACAATACAGGTGACGTTAGTTCTTGAAGTTTTTTTTATACTGTATATACTGGGAAATAAACTGTGTCTCAAGCCTCTAAAGTTTAGTCTAAAACAAGTAACCAAGTAAAAAAAAAAAAAATGCTATGCTACTTGTCTATTCTACTGTAACGACCATGGATGCCTAGACTCGTCCTTGGCTAATGGGTTGGACCCTTTAGTTCACTGGTTAGCACTGTTGCATATGGTCTGGGTGACCCGGGTTCGATTCCTGGCATGCCCCCCTGAATTCACTACTATCTACTACATACTACTATGCTAATAATTATGTCTATATGCAGTCAGAGTGAAGCACTCAAGTTTGGCACTGCTAGACGAACGATACCCATTAACCCTTAGCCGACCAGAGGTGTGTAGTGTGTACCCCTCCTGTTGACTTGTACACTTTGTACACACTTTGGATAAAAGCGACAGCTAAAGGACTAAACGTAAATGTAACTTTCTCTCCCTTTCTCTGTATCCCTTGCTCCACAGAAGAGGCAGGAAGCACAGCGTCATCCTCAGAACACAGCTATCAGTCAGAGTTCATGCTTGCATCGGTGAGTAAACAAATAATCTATTTTTATCCTTATGTCCATATGCCCCATCTCATCAGAATCTGTTTGTGTACAGCATATCTTCAACAACTAAGCACTCTTCAACGACTAAGCACTCTTCAACGACTAACGCGTAACTCTGATGCCAAACCTTCATTAAATAATCACATTTCAATACCAAATCTATCTTCACCAGGGTTACAGCCTTCATTCATGAACTGCCACAGTAACCCGGTTGGGAAAATAGCCTGGCACCTATTTTGAGGTGTGGCAGATAATTACATAACAATGGAGTTTATAGGCGTGCAACAGATGTCACTTAAAAATACATGCAGTGTGTTTTGCACTTGGGAGTTAGTGTCTTTCATCGCCTTGACTTACTACTGAGCCTCGCGGTTCGTGCTAATATCGTGAGGAAATTCCTCGACACAAACACATGTAACCAGTCACGCATGCATTCTTACGTAAGAACGCATGCGTGACCAGTTACAGACCCACACACCATGTATAATAAACCACGGATCGCCCACCTTTGAGCTGATTTACAAACACTCGCTTGCTGCTGTACTGTGCTAAGACGTATATGGACCCAGTGTTTCCCACAGGATTTTCAGAGACTATGGGGGGTGAACCTCCGAACCTCTAGGGGTGTCCGGGGGCATGCCCCCCTGGAATTTTTGTTGTTGTTGTTGTACATTTTAAAGTTAAATGCATCAATCTGGTGCACTTTGAGAGCAAAATAAAGAGGCTAGATCTATGATGAACTTTGTGCTCAAAACACAAAATCGACTAGACTAGTGCTTCCCAATCCTCTCCTCGAAGCACCCCAGCCGTGCAATGTATTTGTTAAATTCCACCACCAGCACACCTGATTCACCTTAACTAGCCTGTCATGTACGAAGGTCTAAGGACCACACAGAATAACAACTGGAGATGGCTGCACATGAGCAAAAGCAGCCTCTCTCAGTAAATGCGTTCAAAACAATGTCCCAGGTAGGTAAAAAAGACACAACACAAGACGTTTTCCAAATAGTAAATTATATATTGAATGGAGGTAGGGGTTTAAACCTCCTCCATGGTGCACAGGGAAAAAGGTAGGGGAGGACAAACAAGACATACATATACAACTCAAGCCAAGATAGAAAAACCTTGAGGCTACTGTACTATGTGGCCGTGTGAACATCAAAGAGCACACGGTTCCATACACAATGTGCAGAAAAGGCTGGCACAATCATCAGTCCATCAGGTATATGCAGTGTTGTGCTAGTTACTGAAAAATAGTAACTCAGTTACTTTACTAGTTACTTCATTTCAAAGTAACTTCGTTACTGTACTAGTTACTTACACCCAAAAGTAATGAGTTACTGTGAAAAGTAACTATTTAGTTATTTAAAAAAAATAAAATAATTGCTCCCGAGTCCCATGTCCATGAAGGAACAGCCTTGATGTCGCCGGAGCGTTTCATTATAACCATTATAATTCAAGGGTACTACGATTATGCGTGCACCTCATGGTACCAAATCACCACAAAGGCGCTTAAAACAAAATTACAAACATCACAAAACAAACTGGTCAGACTACTACTTGACCTGAACCCCAGAACCCACCTCACCCCTGCCCACTTTGACAACCTAGGATGGCTTAGAGTAGATGACAGAGTACAGCAACTTGCAATGGGCCTGGTCTACAAGATACACTATACGACCGGGGTACCCATGTACATGTCAAAATACTTCCCAAAGGTCAGTGAATACCACAACCACTACACCAGAGGAAGCTCAACAAATCATGTAAAACCCAGATTCGGCTCAAACAAGGGACTAAACACGTTTCGCAATTATGCCACAACAATGTGGAACGCCCTACCCAAAGCTAGGGGTAACAGTACTGTATATTTGAATACCGTTTGTCACAAATGTATCAGTACTAAATACCTATATGTCCCATGCCATAAATGTCATGTATGTTGTGTATGTCATAAATGTCTATATGAATTGAAAATGGGGGACCCTGATGGAAACAAGACAAACGTCTTTCTCAGGTCTGCATCCCCTTAACAATTGTATGTATTGAGCCGTACTGTATTGTACCCATTCTGCAATCTGTTAAATAAAGTTTTCATTCATTCATTCATTCATTCATTCATTCATTCATTCATTCACCATCTTGCAAGTTGCAACGTTGTTTAAGATATCAATCAAAGCATTGCAACGTTAGAATAGTTAGGATATCAATTGTGCATGAAAGGACTATATTTATATTGTTTGATTAGTATTATGAGATTCCCTGGCAGATTTCGTACAGTCAAAATCCGTTGATCAACTTGAGTTTCAGTGAACACATTGCACTCACCAAAGTCTGCGGTGGTCGAGATGTAGTAGCGTTAGTCCAGTTGACTCCAGCAGCGCCTCAAACATGTTCTTTATCTCGTTTCCATGTTGTATATTAATTATCTCTCCAAGTAGTTGCTAAATGGTTTGTTAGTTTGTTTCGTTTTGTTTTGTTTACAATAGAGATGGTCTATTTCTTTCCGTAGCCGCATTTCTGGTTTGCGCATTTCTGATTGGCCAGTGGCCACTGACTGACGCTCTCTGGTCAGAGAACGTCAGAGAACGTCAGTCAGTGGCCAATCAGAAATGCGAAAACCAGAAATGCGGCTACGGAAAGAAATAGACGCTCTCTATTGTAAACAAAACAAACTCAGGCGAAATCAAACGGAGTTAGGAGGACGCTCGCTATGAATCTACATAAAAAGAACGCAGTAACGAACTAACAAACCATTTAGTAACGGTAACAGCGTTACTGAATTTAAAAAGTAATGCGTTAGAGTACTAGAACGGCAAAAAGTAACTTCGTTACTGTAACGCGTTACTTTGTAACGCGTTAGTCCCAACACTGGGTATATGGCAATAGGGCTAAACTGCATATACATACTCGCCCACACATTATATGTATATACATATATATATATATATATCCACACGCAGTGGCAAACAAAGGCAACCTCATACACGGTGGTCACTGGAAAGTGACACAATAAGGCGCCCCGACGTGTGTGTGCTGTCAGCTACTTGTGCACCCGTCCCTCTCGATGTGATTGCCATCAGCTGTCCCTCATTAGGCAATCAGCACCCTTCAGTGTAGGGACGGGCAGCACCTGACAGGAAGAGAAGAAGAGATATCATTAGCTCTCATGTTCACACACACACACACACACACATACAAATGATACTAATCTGATGTTCACATGGTCTTCCAAATACAGTAATAATGATAATGACCAACCCACGTACGTCACATAGCCCTTTATTACAGTAGTTGAATCAGGTGTGCTGGTGGTGGAATTTAACGAATACATGGAACGGCTGGGGTGTCTCGAGGAGAGGTTTGGGAAGCACTGGACTAGAGCAGACATTTGAGCCATCAGAGAAATGAAGCAAAAGTGGTTACCTGTGTTGAACTTTTTTTAGAAAATAAAAAAATATAGTGGATTACTATTACTATTACTACCACTGCCAATACTACTGATACATCCCTATTGGCAAACTTTATATGTAAAAAAAAAGTTTTTTTGGTTCATTATACAACTGTGGCAGGACTAATTAGACTGTGGCGGGTCTAGGTCATTAATGGGAAACCCTGTGGACCTCCATCGCACGAGAGCATTGGTCTAACTGAACCTAGAGCGGGTCCCCCGTCCAACCTGCCATGCAGTGGCGTTCCCAGCTTATATGCCGCCCTACAGCTACGATTAACGCTACATTGGACAAATCCTGTATCAAGCAAATACTTTGATTAAACAGTTGCATTTCAAACAACAGACTGTATCTGTATCGTCATCTTACCGTATCTATCTTCATCCTACTTGCGAATTGACTGATTTAATTTTAGGTGTGCTATTTTTTATATATAGAATAGAGTCCTGAAACCTTCGCCCGCCTCCCCATGTCATACTGAGTGAGAGGGGACCTTCCCAGGCAGCTGCCTGTCTAGTTCACAGTCACAAACAGGACCTTCCCAGACAGTCGCCTGTCTAGCTCACAGTCACAAACAGGACCTTCCCAGGCAGTCGCCTGTCTAGCTCACAGTCACAAACAGGACCTTCCCAGGCAGTCGCCTGTCTAGCTCACAGTCACAAACAGGACCTTCCCAGGCAGTTGCCTGCCTAGCTCACAGTCACAAACAGGACCTTCCCAGGCAGTCGCCTGCCTAGCTCACAGTCACAAAGAGGACCTTCCCAGGCAGTCGCCTGCCTAGCTCACAGTCACAAACAGGACCTTCCCAGGCAGTCGCCTGCCTAGCTCACAGTCACAAACAGGACCTTCCCAGGCAGTTGCCTGCCTAGCTCACAGTCACAAACAGGACCTTCCCAGACAGTCGCCTGCCTAGCTCACAGTCACAAACAGGACCTTCCCAGGCAGTTGCCTGCCTAGCTCACAGTCACAAACAGGACCTTCCCAGGCAGCTGCCTGTCTAGCTCACAGTCACAAACAGGACCTTCCCAGGCAGTCGCCTGTCTAGCTCACAGTCACAAACAGGACCTTCCCAGGCAGTTGCCTGCCTAGCTCACAGTCACAAACAGGACCTTCCCAGGCAGTCGCCTGCCTAGCTCACAGTCACAAAGAGGACCTTCCCAGACAGTTGCCTGCCTAGCTCACAGTCACAAACAGGACCTTCCCAGGCAGTCGCCTGCCTAGCTCACAGTCACAAAGAGGACCTTCCCAGACAGTTGCCTGCCTAGCTCACAGTCACAAAGAGGACCTTCCCAGACAGTTGCCTGTCTAGCTCACAGTCACAAACAGGACCTTCCCAGGCAGTCGCCTGCCTAGCTCACAGTCACAAACAGGACCTTCCCAGGCAGCTGCCTGTCTAGCTCACAGTCACAAACAGAACCTTCCCAGGCAGTTGCCTGCCTAGCTTACAGTCACAAACAGGACCTTCCCAGGCAGTTGCCTGCTCTCACCACCTGGGGTCTGCCCGTCAGGAAGTCCAAGACCCACTGGCAGAGGTCATAGTTCAAGCCCAGGTCCCTGAGCTTGGCTATGAGTTTGGAGGGGACTATGGTATTGAATGCTGAGCTGTAGTCGATGAATAGCATTCTCACATAGTTCCCCTGCCTCTTGTCCAGGTGTGATGCTGCTGTGTGCAGCACATGGGCTATGGCGTCCTCCGTGGACCTGTTGGGGCGGCCTCTATGCCTTCTACAACGGCGCTCAGTTTCCGGGTACTGTGTGTTGTTGTGTTGTTGTTTCCAATAAAAAATCGCGTATTAACCGGTGGCCACAACAACACGCAGTACTCGTCCTCCTCTGATTGCAAGCTGACCGCGTCGTCCTCCTTCTCTTCACTCTCGTGGTCGTCGTAGACCACTTTCTTGCAGACCACTTTCCGCCCCGAGACGCGGAGCCCCCCGGTCCTCCACCACCACCAGTACTGTGTGTTGTTGTGGCCACCGGTTAATTCGCGATTTTTTTACATAATCCAACATATGTGTAAAGAAACAACATATTCCAGTTAACGGTATATTTTTTTAATGATTCGTTATAAATTGAGGACGCTGAGGGAGCGCGGAAGCTGAGGGAGCGCGGCGCGGCAGGAAGGGGGCGGGCTAGCGTAGGGTCACGTGGGCGTCGTGGCCAATCAGAGGAACCCGGAAACTGAGCGCCGTTGTAGAAGGCATAGCGGCGTTGGGGCAATATGCAAACTGCAGGGGGTCCAGGTTGATGGGGAGGGAGGAGCAGATGTAGCCCTTCACTAGCTTCTCAAAGCACTTCATGGCTATGGAGGTGAGAGCTACAGGGCGGTAGTCGTTGAGGCAAGCAGGCTTGGATTTTTTGGGTACAGGGATAATGGTGGACTTCTTCAGACAGGTGGGGATGACAGCCTGTTCTAAGGACAGGTTAAATATGTCAGTGAATACTGGTCGGCACAGACTTTTAGGACGCGGCCGGGGATACTAGGGGTGGACGGTATAAACGGTATACGGTATAAACGGTATGAATTCGCGCTACGGTATGGATTTTGACTATACCTTGTAACCGGTAGAGCAGCTCTAAAATAGCAATGACGTCATGTAACCACAGCGCGACTATTTCACTCGCATTTGCCCCTAAAAATAGATAGAATTAGTCATAGATAATAGATATGTGCGAACTGGAAAAAGTTATTTAGGAGCACAGAGGCTTCGCGCAGTGGGCGTGTCAACACGCAATTGTCATTTCATAATAAACACAAGCAAACTAGCTCTTCCGCGCTGCGTTTGAAGGCTGTGTGACAACTTCGCTCGCGTCGCTGGCTGTCAGGAAGGGGTGTAATGTAAACTCTGTGACGAGTCCAATGGTCTAACATGCTTTGCATCCTCGCCATTCTGGAATGCCCACGTCGCGCTAAAACCTTATGTAATGTTAACTGTCGATGTAGTAGTAGCCTCAGCAAGCCAACGTTAGCTGGCCCCAGTCCACTAGCAGCATGTCGATCTACTAGTAGCATCAGCAAGCCAACGTTAGCTGGCTCCAGTCCACCAGCAGCATGTCGATCTACTAGTAGCATCAGCAAGCTAATGTTAGCCGGCCCCAGTCCACTAGCAGCATGTCGATCTAGCATCAGCAAGCTAACGTTAGCTGGCCCCAGTCCACCAGCAGCATGTCGAAGTAGTAGTAGCATCAGCAAGCTAACGTTAGCCGGCCCCAGTCCACCAGCAGCATGTCGATCTACTAGTAGCATCAGCAAGCTAACGTTAGCCGGCCCCAGTCCACTAGCAGCATGTCGATCTACTAGTAGCATCAGCAAGCTAACGTTAGCTGGCCCCAGTCCACCAGCAGCATGTCGAAGTAGTAGTAGCATCAGCAAGCTAATGTTAGCCGGCCCCAGTCCACCAGCAGCATGTCGATCTACTAGTAGCATCAGCAAGCTAACGTTAGCTGGCTCCAGTAGCAGCCTCCTCCCTCCCTCTCTCTCCCTCTCTCTCTCTGCTAACAATCCTGATTCGATTCTTGAACCTATTTAATTAAAAAGGAAGATATTGATGGACATTAGCTATAGTATAGCTCAGCAGCTGTAACAGAATAACAGCTGCCATACCAGTGTTTTACCCCTTCAGAAGAATAATTTTTTTTTATATAAATGAATATACCGTGATATATACCGTTACCGTCTATGCTTAAAATTATACCGTGATATACATTTTTGACCATACCGTCCAGCCCTGGGATACCGTCCGGTCCTGCTGCCTTCCTGATATTCACTTCCTTAAAGGCCCTCCTCACCTCATGTTCTGTTAACCTGAACACTGAGTCTCCATCAGCAGTGCCCCCCCCCCCCCTCTATTGCAGTGGTTTGTAGGCTGGTGCTGTTATTCCCAGCCTCAAACCTCGCATAGAAGGTATTGAGATAATTTGCTAAGGAGATGTCACTGTTCAGTTTGAGGGAGGTGCCTTTGTAATCTGTCATCGTTCTGAGGCCCTGCCACATAGTTCTAGAGTCAGCCTGTTCATATTGAAGTTCAATTTTATCCCTGTAGCGCCGTTTTGCTTCTATTACTGCAAGGGCAGCAAGATGCTGCCCTGGGCTGCTGTCCCACGTTGCCCATGCCTAAGTCCGCCACTGCTGCCATGGCTGGGAAACATGGCATTCACATGGGCAGCTGTACATGACTCTGATAACTGTGTTTACTGTGGGTGGAGCATTGTTTAAACACCACAGTGATTAATTCGTCCCGCGCGGCTTGCGTGCCAGGTCTGCCTGTTGTGCTGCTCCTTGGGCAGCACAGGCATGTTGTAGAGAGAGAGAGAGAGAGAGAGAGAGAGAGAGAGAGAGAGAGAGAGAGAGAGAGAGAGAGAGAGAGAGAGAGAGACACAGGAGGAGCACACGTGGCTCTCGCACAGACACACAGGGCCTCCTCTTCAGGGCTGCAAGGGCAAAGAGAACCCAGGGCCTGGAAAAGTCATTATGTGCAGAGCTGTCAGATTTTTAATTGGTCCTTTCCCCCCCCCCCCCCCTCCTTCTATAGTATTTTAGAGGTATACAGTACCAAGGATACATTTCTCGCGTGAATGGAGTCACGCTCTGACTCGAGACGCATCTCTGGTCCTCGTCTCGGGGTGTTTGCCCTATATACCTACTCACTGTGTGACGTGGAAACATTTGGAAACTCCGAGTGAACATTTTTACTGGGAGTGTTCTGCCCCGAAAAACCTTTAAAACTATTGCCAAGACATGAGAAATGAGAAAGACAGCCTTCTTCTCCGTAAACTTGCCGGAGTCTTGTTTGTACACGATTACAGAGAGGATTTACCGTATGTCACAGAGCTCTATCTCTTTTTAGTCCTGTGGCACTTTCACCATGTAATTTGACACCGGAGGCCCTATCTTAAGATTCAAGATTCAAGAGTTTATTTATCACATGCATACCAGGGCATACAGTGAAATGCGGTTGGCCATGCCCGCTACGATTGTGCAAGAATACAATAGTAATAATAGTAAATAATAGTAATAAAAATAAGTAGAATAGACATGTTAATAAATCACTTAAAGGCACTGGGTCCTATGTACACTCCTATACAATATACAGTTTTACTTCTATGTCCCTGTGCTATACTTGCTGTTACTAGCTATACTATGCAATAATCAAGTTATTTTCTTAATGTGTCCTTTTTCCCCTTCCTTTAAAGAGTCATTTTCTTGTGTGTTTAAAGTGACCTACAGTATGGTGCGTTTGTGTGTGAGGCAGCGAGTGCAGAATGTTGTGTATGTGTGTGTTCCTGTGTGCTTGTGTCTGGAGAGATCAGTGTTCAGAGCTCTATCTCTTTTAGTCCCTTGGCACTTTCACCATGTAATTTGACACAGGAGGCCCTATATTATGTTTAATATCAGTGCCAACAATGCTTCAAGCACTGTAACATTTCTATTGTTCATTATTATTGTTTAAAGCCGTCGTATTTACTGTCAGGCCTTTTGTTCTCTGCTGTAGTTGGTTTCAATAAATTCCATACACGACGTTGGTTAATCGAGTGTCCCGAACACTGAGATACTCTTTGATTTCACAATCTCTCTATCCGTTATTTCTTCGTCCTCCTTTAACCATCTGTAGTGTGATAGTAAAGGGTTAACCTTCTGTAGTGTGGTAGTGAAAGGGTTAACCCTTTGTCGTGTGGCAATGAAAGGGTTAACCTTCCATATTGTCGCAGTGAAAGGGTTAAACCGTTTGGTAATGCGGCAGTGAAAGGGTTAAGAGGACATTGTAGGACATTGTATGCTGTTGACAGCAGGAGTGTGACTAACTAGAGCTCATTTTGAAAGCCATTCCCCAGCTTTCATCCTGACAATGACTTATTACATTTCAATGGCATATTCATTTTTTTTTAAATTATTATCTTTTCCCCCCGTTTTCTCCCCTCCCAATGTGACTCGTTATGCCAATTCCCAATCCCCTTCCTGCTCGTTGCGCACTCTAGCCCCTACCGTCGGTCTGGGAGGGCGGAGACTATCACATGCTTCCTCCGACACATGTGTACCCAGCCCACAGCTTCTTTTCACCTGGCAGCGCGGACTCTCACTGGGGGAGTGTATCGTGTGGAAGGTCACACTACCTCCCTCCAGATCCTTCCCTCGCTGTGCAGGCGCCCCGACCGAACTGTAGGAGTCGCTGTTTACAGCGACCCAGACCCACCCACCGGCTTCCCTCCCGCTGACTCTGCCAATCGAGTCAGTATGATGGCCGCCTGGCCGGCCAAGCCGGAGGCCACGCTGACAGCCGGATTCGATACCAGTGTATCTTGCGTTGGTGACGAGTGCTTAGTCCGCTGCGCCACCCAGCCGCCTTTACATCAGACATATTCTGCGCTACAAGCAAGGGAGCGCTATAAGCAAGGGGCGACAGTGGCTCAGCAGGTAGAGTGGCCGTCTGGGAGGTTCCCGGTTAGATTCTGGCTCCTCCTCCCGGCAGCATGTCGAAGTGTCCTGAGCATGACACTCAGTACTCGAGTTGTGAACAAAAAACCAGGGGGGATGGTCAGGGCTGCAGATCTCATGACAAGTTTGGGGGGGACGCAGAGTAGGGGGGTCCGGGGGCATCGTCCCCCGGTAGAAAATGTTAATGATTTTAATACGCAAATGAAGCTTTTAGGAATATTTCGAAACTAGAATTACATAGTGGGAGTAGATACACTACTCTTGATACCACATAATTATTATTGGAGGGGACAATTAATATATCTCCGGATCTGCAGCCATGGGGATGGTGGATTTTATCATATTTTGACATATTTTGTGCTGATAATGGCACGGAGGGGGAGACCAACTGTGTACCGTACCTTTTCATTATTGTAAGCACAAAGATAATATACTTCTAAAACAACATGCATGATGTTATTATTATGGATGTTTGGCACCTCAGAATTGGAGTCAGTCCCCGCCCGGGCTGCCATGGCACCACTGCTCTTACAGTTAGGGTCAAAAGTGGTTGTAATGGAAGTTTATGGTCTTGTAGGTTAACAGTCCCAATTTACCATTTTGTTCAATCCAACAAAGTCAAATGTGTTTCTAGAATATTGAATTATAGTGTATTTAAAAAAGCAGTTACTGGTATATGATCAAAACTGGTATCTAAGGGTTGATTTTCAATTGTGATTAATTAAATCATTATGTAAATTAAACAATAACCCGTTCTAAAAAAAGGAGGAAAAGAATGAGAAAAATATTGATCCATCATCATTTTATTGCAGTTCAAATTTTGGTTTTTTAACAGGGCATCAAATGCTAATTGAAACTGCTTAGAAAAACAAATAGCACAGATATTCCCTATATTAGAACAACAGGTAACAACAAAACAACCAAAACAATAACAATATTGAAACACCTTTCTTATTTTAATACTGTGTGAGTGTGTGTGTGTGTGTGTGTGTGTGCAGGGGTGCTGGGCAAACGCGGTCAAACGGCGTTTGGCCTTCGTCACTGAGGCCGAAGTGCGTGCATCCTATTATTATGCAAAGTCTAGGTGATAAAATGACTCGTCGCGCCACTTATCACCTAGACTTTGCATAATAATAGGATACCGACAACCAAATACAAGCCCTGTAGGTGTGGTGGGGGGTTGCTTGATCTCCCGACTTCACTGGAAGGATGAGACAAGGTGTATCATCTGTTTTGTGCGCAACAGAGGGAACATGTATGCGTGTGCGCGTGCGCGGGAGCGAGCTTGCGCGGGCGTTTGGCCTTCGCCCATATTACGACTGCACCCCTGTGAGTGTGTGTGTGTGTGTGTGTGTGTGTGTGTGTGTGTGTGTGTGTGTGTGTTAAAAACAATTAAAATACATTCAACTGAATAAATAACTGATGATAAATCATATTCAGCCTATGTATTTCCTTTGTCCTATAATGCAAGTCGCGCGCAACACCTGTTTGAGCTGCGGGATGAGGCGCGCTTGTTTCTGACAGAATGCGTCCCAGCTCGCTGCCCACTTCTCCGATCCCGACTGGATAACAGGGCTAGCCTATTTGTCTTGCATATTTGCTAAAATGAATGGACTTAATCTGTCACTACAAGGTGAAAACTAGGGCTGTCTTAAATACTTCGAAGCTTCGAAGCTTCGTTCGATGGCACAAGCTTCGAACATAAAAAAAAAAATCGATGTTTAAAAAAAATAATCTACATTTTTTTTTTCAAAATTTGTTTTTACTTCGATTTGTGTGTGTGTGTGTTTGTGTGTGTGTGTGTGTGTGTGTGTGTGTGTGTGTGTGTGTGTGTGTGTGTGTGTGTGTGTGTGTGTGTGTGTGTGTGTGTGAGAACTACCCATCCCAGTTAGGACAGCCGAATCCCGTCCAATCTTTCGCCGTCGACTAAAGACTCACTTCTTCAACCATTATCTGAAATGATATAAAAAAAAAAATCTAACCGTGACTAACCTTACTGTCATGCACTTTTCCTAATAAACTAACCTACACTGTAACACGCAACACTTTGATAAACATTGTTACTCAGCTGATAGAGTTGTACCCTTCTTGCTGTCTTGTCGTACAGAACTTGTAAGTCGCTTTGGATAAAAGCGTCAGCTAAATGACTAAATGTAAATGTAAATGTGTGTGTGTGTGTGTGTGTGTGTGTGTGTGTGTGTGTGTGTGTGTGTGTGTGTGTGTGTGTGTGTGTGTGTGTGTGTGTGTGTGTGTGTGTGTGTGTGTGTGTGTGTGTGTGTGTGTGTGTGTGTGTGTGTGTGTGTGTGTGTGTGTGTGTGTGTGTGTGTGTGTGTGTCCATTGGGTGGGGCCGGGGGACAAATACTCTGGAGGAAAGTAACCCAGCTCAGCACTGCCCAAATTATATCATCACTATTGCCTGTTTGAAGGATATCATCCTCAAATACATATACACCTACATGCCTTGTAGAATTCCACACATAAGAAAGAAAGATACTGGGATGAATAAACAAAATAGGAAATAAAATTTAGATAAGGTGCTACTGAGATGTTTTGGTGAGTTCTTTGTTTTTTTGTGGAAGTTGCCCTTCTTAAAAATGCATGAACATTCACTGATAATTGGTCTGTAGTGGAGTCTACAAGGTCTACATTGCCGGACCATGTAGAATCCGGACCTTGTAGACTGACATAATTCTGTGCATAGTTTAGTCTACACAGGCCATATTTCAAATAATCAAAATCTTACTTCATTCATCTTAAACATTCTTGATTTGGGGGATTGGTAGTCCCCATGAAATCTGAAGTTGTTCAAACGACAACAGCGATCCACCTTGAATTAAATCACACAGCCGAGTGAAACCTTGTTGGCTCAGTTACGAAAGGGGCTACTTAATTAATTAATCCAACCCACTTTATTTATAGAGCACATTTAAAAACAACAAAGTTTACGAAAGTGCTGTACAAGTCCCACAACATAAGATAAAAAAAAAAAAAAAAAAAAAGATTCGAAGCTTCGAATTAAAATCGAAGCTCGGCCCCGAAGCTTCGATTGCCAAAAAAAGCTTCGAAGGTCAGCCCTAGTGAAAACACAACCATCTTGTCGCTCAATGATAAAATACAAGCGTTCACGAGGAAACTCGAGCGCTGGTGTAGAAATGGGCCGGATTTCCAGAGCTTAATTAATTTATGGAGGAAAATTAACTGAGTGTGAACACAAGTTTCAAGTTTCAAGTTTCTTTAATAGTTGTCATACAGAAGTACAGAATACTTTCATACAAAATGCTTCTTACTGTTACGCTCCAGAGACTGTGCTAGACAAGATAGTATCAAATAACATAGTATAGCATGTAATTTAGAAGTAGAAAATTAGGTCACAGTGTTCAGTATAGACATATGTACAATGTTCGATGCAGAATAGACGTAACTGAGTTACCATATAATATACAATATTATGCAGTGTACTAGTGTACAGTACTATATAGTGCAAAGCAGAAATGGGATGAGGTACAATTTAGGTACAATTTACAGTAAGGTGTACGAGTTGTAGTGCAATCCTTCATCAATAAATATAAAGTGTGGGGAGTGGGTGCTACAGTGTGTTTGTTTAAAGTGGGTGTGTGCTATAAAGTGTGTGGAGTGGGTGCTACAGTGTGTTTGTTTAAAGTGAGTGTGTGCATGTGGATGTGTGTGCTATGTGCGTTTGATGGTTGTTGTTGTGTAGTGTTCATTGTTCGTTTAGCAGCCTGATGGCCTGGGGATAGAAGCTTCTTCTGAGTCTTTCTGTGCTCGCCTTGAGACTCCGGTATCGCTTGCCTGACCGCAGCAGTTCAAAGAGGCAGTTGTTCGGGTGACTGGAGTCTTTAATGATTCTCTTAGCCTTGCCCCTGCAACGCTTGTTGTAAATGTTCTGGAGGGTGGGGAGCCCCCCTCCAATTGTGCGTTCGGCTGAACGTGTCATTCTTTGTAGTCTGCTTCGGTCTTGTGCAGTGCTATTCCCAAACCAGGAGGTGATGTTGCCAGTCAAGATGCTCTCTATTGTACATGAGTAGAAGTTCTTAAGGATCTTCTGACTGACTTGGAACTTCCTTAGTCGCCTGAGGAAGTAGAGGCGTTGTCGTGCCTTCTTCACAACACTGTCAATGTGTGTGGTCCATGTCAAGTCCTCGGATATGTGGGCTCCGAGGTACTTAAAGCTGTTGACTCTCTCAACCGGTGCCCCGTCGATGCTGAGGGGGCTGTAGTCCTTGACCCCCGACCTCCTGAAGTCCACAATCATCTCCTTTGTTTTGCTGACGTTCAGGGAGAGGCTGTTTTCCTGGCACCATCCCGCCAGGACCTTGACCTCTTCCAGGTAGGCCCTCTCGTCGTTGGCAGAGATCAGGCCCACCACCACTGTGTCGTCAGCAAATTTGATGATTGTATTGCTACTCCGCTGAGCCACACAGTCGTGTGTGTACAGGGAGTAGAGGAGGGGACTCAGAACACAGCCCTGGGGGGCCCCTATGTTGAGGGTGATGGATGAGGAGGTGCAGTTGCCTGCTCTCACCACCTGGGGTCTGCCCGTCAGGAAGTCCAAGACCCACTGGCAGAGGTCATAGTTCAAGCCCAGGTCCCTGAGCTTGGCTATGAGTATGGAGGGGACTATGGTATTGAATGCCGGGCTGTAGTCGATGAATAGCATTCTCACATAGTTCCCCTGCCTCTTGTCCAGGTGTGATGCTGCTGTGTGCAGCACATGGGCTATGGCGTCCTCCGTGGACCTGTTGGGGCGGTATGCAAATTGCAGGGGGTCCATGTTGATGGGGAGGGAGGAGCAGATGTAGCCCTTTACTAGCTTCTCAAAGCACTTCATGGCTATGGAGGTGAGAGCTACAGGGCGGTAGTCGTTGAGGCAAGCAGGCTTGGATTTTTTGGGTACAGGGATAATAGTGGACTTCTTCAGGCAGGTGGGGATGACAGCCTGTTCTAAGGACAGGTTAAATATGTCAGTGAATACCGGGGCCAGTTGGTCGGCACAGACTTTTAGGACGCGGCCGGGGATGCCGTCCGGACCTGCTGCCTTCCTGATATTCACTTTTTTAAAGGTCCGCCTCATCTCATGCTCTGTTACCCTGAACACTGAGTCTCCATCAGCAGCAGACCCCCCCCCCCCCCCCCCATTGCCGTGGCTTGTGGGCTGGTGTTGTTATTACCAGCATCAAACCTTGCATAGAAGGTATTGAGGTCATTTGCTAAGGAGATGTCACTGTTCAGTTTGAGGGAGGCGCCTTTGTAGTCTGTCATCGTTTTGAGCCCCTGCCACATAGCTCTAGAGTCAGCATGTTCAAACTGGAGTTCAATTTTATCCTTGTAGCGCCGTTTGGCCTCTGTCACTGTCCTCTTTACGTTGTATCGCGCCACCTTGTGGTCATTCATGTTGCCTGCCACTAGGCCGTCGTTGTATGCTTTGGTGCGCGCTCTCAGAGCTTCACGGACGGATTTGTCTACCCAGGGTTTTTGATTTGGGTAAACTCTCATTGTGGTAGTGGGGATTGTTTCTTCCACCAAAGTACGAACATAGTCCAGCACTGTCTCCATGTAGACATGAATGTTATCTGTGTCGCGGAACACGCTCCAGTCTGTGCAGTCAAACGCAGCCTGGAGCGTCTCCTCTGACGTCAAATCCCATTTCTGCACCTCTCGCGAGACTACGGGAGTGCTTTTGATTCTCTGTTTGTACTTTGGTGAAAGGAAAATGGACGCGTGATCTGACTTACCAAAGCCACTAGCAGAATGAGCCTTGTATCCACCCTTGAATTGCGTGTAACAGTGATCTAGGATGTTACCGCCTCTGGTGTTACAAGTCACATGCTGATAGAAGTCAGGTAATACCTTTCTCAGTGAAGATGTCTATAACAACTCATCTCCAAGCTCTTCTTGAACTGTTTAAAAAGTATTTCCCCGAGGAAATCAAGCGACCGAACCTTAAAGACAGTGTTTCAGTCCAAGCATGCAATCGAGTGTTTCAGTCGAATCGTATTTATTATTTAAATATTGTATTTAACTTTGCCATGGCACTGCCATGTTGCCACTAACAACATCTGTTGTCTTTGTTGTGGGAAGACTGGCATTGCATGCGGTTCACCAGTGTATTGTAATCTGGTAATCTGAGCCAGCAGACGAGAAGTGCCGTGCGCGACGTGGAAACATATGGTTGATTTTGCGCAAGCTCCCACGCGCACTGAGGATGGCCAGTAGCAGTACCGTGGGAATTTTTATTAAACATCTGATATTTTCGCGGGTCTCGTGCCACTGTCAATTAAGGCTAATGGACAGTCAGTGGCACGAGACGCGCACCGTTTGACAGTGATATGCGCAGCATATTTGCGAATTGCGAGTGCAAGCTCTCGTGACTGAGAGGATGGCCAGTGCGACGGCGAAATTTTTATTAAACATTAAACATTCTGATACTTTGATGTAAGGGATGGGAAGGGGGGATGGCCGTTTTAGAAGGGGGATGATATTGACCGTTTTTATTTCAGGGGGGATGGCATCCCCCCACATCCCCCCTCAACTCGAGTACTGATGACACTTAACCCCTAACTGCTCCCAACGAGCAGGTCGGCACCTTGCGTGGTCGCCTCCGCCGTCGGTGTGTGAACGTGTGAGTGAATGTGAGGCATACGTTGTAAAGCGCTTTGGAATAAAAGCGCTAACGCAGTCCACTAACCGTTAACGCACTGAAGAGCGTTTTGGGGGCTGAACCTTCCCCCTGCTCTGCTTCAGCGGCCTTCTCCTACTTCACCAGCCCTGCTGCTGTGTGCAGGGGCTTAGCTCAGAGGAGCCTGGTGGTGGTGGGTGGGTGGGGGCAGACAGATTGGCCTGGCTACTCTAAGTGGACGCTGATCCTCCTTTCCTCTAAGTTGACAGCCACCTGTTGCCCCTCGCAGAGTCCCTCTCAGTGACCTGTCTGCGCGGCCCGTGGCTGATTTATCCGCTGAAGGTGCGGTGGTCACTGTTACCGTATAGCTCGTCCAGACGGTTGAGCCTAATTTTACTTGACTGGAGGGCTTACCCCATATCCCCATGCGTAGTAGAATTACCGGATGACCACGGTAGGGAGCTGCAGGTATGGGGTTTAGGCTTCCAGAGGCGAACGGCAGGGGCGTTTTTCGCCAGGATTCGTGGGGATGTGCGCTCGCTGTGTCTGAGAGTGATGGATGTTTCTCCCACTGTTCCCCCGCTGTCAGTGTTTATCCATTGTCTTCTATACGTGTTCTAGTTTAGTTTTAGTTCGTTTTTGGTTATTCTTTTTATTTTTATTTTTAATTTATTTTTTTATTGATTTAATTGTGATGATTCTAACTTTAACTTTAATAATACATTCATCAAGTGAAGTCGGTGACGCAATGATTTCTGTAATAGTTGCGAATGTCAACTGAAAATGACAGTTTGAGTTGAATACTGTATTCCACATCACTTGGATTATTAAACATGGTGGTTTTACATTCCTAAGCAGAGATCGCAATATATATCGACATGGATAGACAATATCCCATATGGACCAGCCCCTCCTGTATCCTCTGTTCAAACAGAAGTGAGTCCCCTAAAGAGACCTTCACTGTCCAGGTCCGCTGACCAGGGTTTCCGTTAGAAAAAATTGTTGCCGGTCTCAGGGTCCGGTAGATTTTTATCTACCGGTCAAATGAGAGAAATTCCGGTCAGAGTTTATTGAGCTTAAAAACAACAGGCTATATAAAGAATGACATCCTCAAGGCATGTAGATTTATAATATTTTAACTTAAAGCTAGGCTACTTTTGCGTATACAGTCATTATATTCCAAATAAAATAAGTCCAGAGACTCCGTGCTGCTGCCGACTTTAAATCAAATAGACCTGTGTCTGTGGGCAGTCGGCCCGACATTAATAAACAGCAGTCTGTTATAATCACATTTATGAGCTAATGAATTCCGTTATATTGGACATTTGTATTAATTATATCAAGCGAAGAACTGAGAAATTTGGCAGAGAGACGGCAACATTATCGTGGGTTTGCGTGATGTATATCTCCACCTAGTCCCAACGACTTGGTGCTGGTCATAATGTCCGGTGAAAACAACTCCCTCCAAGCACAACTTGACCACCCGAACCGTACCAAAACAGGCCAAAATTAAATAGCCCATGCGACGAACCATTCATTACATTAGTTTCATCGTTGCTCCACCAAGCAGCCGGTCCAACAATATCAGCGCGAGCGCCGCAGTTAGTTTGCAAGAAGCATCCAGCTGCAGACCCGCAGAGCAGCTTTCCAGGTCTGGGGACCGCACTGTGCCAGCAAAGCTGGTGGGTTCTGTGGGTCTGCAGCTGCATGCCTTCCGCAAATCCAGCAGCAAGCTCTCGCTGAGCGAAGCAACGACAACAAACGCAATGATTGTTTCGTTCATCGCATAGGCCACCCAACTCCAGCCCATCCAAATACAATTCAAATAATCAAACTGTGCCCAGAGGGAACTATTTTCACCGGACACTATGACCGGAGAGATTAAATTTGTCGGACTTCAACAGATTTTGCCAGTCAAATACCGGTAATTACCGGCTAACGGAAACGCTGCCGCTGACACTGTCCAGACTGGTCTTTCGCTAACACTCTGTGTTCCCTAAACAACAGTGAAGTGCCATGGGACGACCCCACAGCACAAGATGTACAGAGAGGCACCGACATACAGTACATCCCCACAACGACTTTAACACTCATCCAGAGAATCACCTTCGGTTTAAAGGACCATGCCGGTTTAATTTTCTCTCTTAACCTCTTAACTGGCGCCCAGAAAAGTGGCAATTTTTAAACATGAACTTGAGGACTGCATACTTTTTTGCAAACCAAAATACTATACTTTATACGTATAGCACATGCATGAGCCTCTCTTTTGAAAGATAACATTCTGAGGTTTCGCCCATCCCCACCTGGGGTATCATTGGAAAGCCACACTCATTTTTTTTCGCTTCCTGTATTTGCTCGTGACCTTTCACCTAGAACCCTGATTCGCCCATCCCCACCTGGGGTATCATTGGAAAGCCACACTCATTGGTCCAATAATCTCCGAGATCGCCAAAAGATTGACGGAGCTAGAACCTCGGGAGTCGTGGGTGGTATTCTAACAGATTTTGTCGCCTGAAAGGGCAATCGACAGGCAACAAATAGGGCTTTAATTCGATATATATATTGTATAAAAAAATATGCACACCCAAGCCGCTACAGGTCGCCAAAGTGGCGTGTCATGTCCTCAAAATGTCCCGGGGCCGGGTCGGTGCCTGTTAAGGGGTTAACTTACTGGAGATCGCCCCTGTCTTTAACAGACGTTGTGTTTGTTAGGTGTATACGGTATGTGTTTTAGCTGACATCGATGTTGAAAAGGGGTGGAAGATACTCCATGAGACTTGAAGGTTGTTTGAAAGTTACTAGATACAGTATATGTACCTCAGCCTTCTGAAAAACAATGCATCGTTTTGTTCTTGCCACACTCCATTAGCGTCCACTCACGTCAAACCTCCATTTTCAGTTGGGTGCGCTTGTTATTGACTCCCGGTTGCTATGTGCATTTTAATACCTTGTAGTAGAGTAATAATAGTAACATTAGCAAAAAGTTATAATGCAGTGGTTTTAGGGTAGCGACTCAAGTTTCATGGAGCATATTTTCAACCAATGCAATGGCAATGGCAGGGTGAAAGGCAGGCTGAGATCTACCAAAACATATATACACCTATATTAGAGATGTCTGATATTCGATATTGGCATTAAAATGTAATACCGGAAATTATCGGTATCGGTTAAAAAAATTTAATAATTATTATTATAATTATTTAATTTTTTTATTCTATTGAACCTTTATTTACCCAGGCCAGGCAAGCAAGTAAGAACAAATTATTATATACAAAAGCAGCCTGACCAAAAAGCAAGAAAGAGGGAAAAAGAGAAATGGAGAGTGAGAACCAGTTATTGTCAAAAGTATGCTGTTGTGTTAATTCCTGAAATTATTTCGTTTTTTTGGGGGGGAAACACAGCATATATCGGTATCAGTATCGGAAATTAAGAGTTGGACAATATCGGTATATCGGATATCGGTAAAAAAGCCAATATTGAACATCCCTAACCTATACACACAACGTTTTTTAAAGATGTTGTAAAGAATTTGTTAAAGGCAGTGACAATCTCTGGTAACGGCAAGAAGTCAAACTTAGACCGGGACGCCTGACCACGTTTAGGTACACGAAGGCTATACTCTCAGATTGTGGTGTGCATTCTTCAGGCCGAGAATAGCCAAGTCATCAGGGGGCGGCGATGTCTGACCGTGATGGGGCTCGTTGTCGGAAAACCCTTCCTCCATTTGAAATGCATCAAGTTCAAAATGAGCTGTGGGAAACAGGGATCGGATGCTGTGTAACAAATCAGTAAGTCAGTAAATCAAACCTTAGAAAGGCCAGAGCTGTTTATCCATGTTGCATATGATTTTATTTTATTTTATTTGACATTTAAAAAAATACAAGATTCCAGAAAACATCAAGGATGCTAGTGCTACACAAAAAAGTCAAGACTTATTTCCATTGTGGTCCTTGGTCTCAGACAGACAAGCAATACAAAACATGACCACAAATAACAATTTGACAAACTACATAGACATGTACATTTTAAGTGCAGTACAAACGTAGCCACAGACAACAATGTATCAGACAACATTTTCATGCATTTTAAAATCTAGTTTTTAACATTGTCGAGGAGCCTTGACTTTTTTTCTTAAAATTGGCGGCTGAGTGGCGCAGTGGGCAAGACGCTCGCCACTAACGCAGTATACGCTGGTATCGAACCCAGCTCTCGCCGTCATACTAACACAAATGGCAGTGTTAGAGGGTGGGAAAGTCGGTGGGTGGGGATTGGACATTGTGGACAGCGACACCTACAGGTCGGTTGGGTGACGCCGGTGCGGCGGAAACAAGAAGTAGCGGGGGCAGCGTGAGCCTCCCACGCGTTACTCCTCGCCACTGAGAGTTCGAGCTGCTGCGGTGAAAAGATGCGGCAGGCTGCCTCCTCGTGTACCGGAGGGGACACGAGATGCAAGGCTTCTATCCTCACTACAGCCGACCAGTGGGAGGCATAGTCTAGCAACGTTCAAGACAGGGGAGGGAAGAATTGGATAATACGAAATTGGGATGGGAGAAAAATAGAAAATAAGGAAAAAAAGTGGATAAAAAAAAATTTGTCAGCTACTAATGCATTTTAGCTGTGAAGGTAGCAAATTCCAATTTGTGGCTCCCCAGATCCTACTGTACCCATTCTAAACAAGAATCGTGGGGTCGGTTAGAATGTTATGTTATCTCGTGTCATTCTAGCGCTATTTAGTGGAAAACCCCTGCAGAGGTATAATTCAAGAAGATTTAATAGAGTTGTAATGTATACAACTTTGCTTATGTTTTCTGTTTTCCGTACAGAAAAACACCAATCTTCATCAGAGCTAAGAGGCCCTTGCGTGTGTGTGTGTGTGTGTGTGTGTGTGTGTGTGTGTGTGTGTGTGTGTGTGTGTGTGTGTGTGTGTATGTGTGTGAGTGCGTGCGTGCGTGTGTGTGTACGTGTGTGTGTGCGTGCGTGTGTGTGTACGTGTGTGTGTGTGTGTGTGTGTGTGTGTGTGTGTGCGAGTGTGTCGTAAACCACAGGCATTTTGACAAGACCTAATCCAGGCTTCCCTAATCATAATCATTAGTACACACAAACACATGGCTCTCTATGCAGCCAGTCGGGAGGAGTGAGGGAAAGTACTTCACCCAACGAGCTAATGGTTTATTAAGCGTCCCTTTACTGACCCAATTCTGACACAGCGATTCGTTCTAATCAGTGGCGTCTGGGCAATTTTCGGGGTCCTATAACCGCCCCGGCGAACGAGCAGACTACCGTCGTGATTTATCTCCCGGTGCCCTGCTCAGAGTGTGGTCTCATTACACCGACCCGCTCGGCAAGCTGTAGTTCTGGTACAAATGGTACAAATTATGTACCGAGCATCTAGACTTAGATTCTAGAGGTTTACATCCTACTGGCTACTGGAGGAGTGAGATAATTCAATATCTGAAAACTCCTAACCTCTTAAGCCCGGAGCCCTATTTTCTGAAAATCCGCCTAAAATACATACCTAAGTAAATGGAATATTGCTCCACTTCTACAAGGACCATTTGCATATTCTTGGTATCTAAGGACATCTATGGACCTCAGTGAATGTATTCCCAGTGTCAGAAATATTGTGTCTATTACTAGGCTTGCTTAAATTGTGATGAAACAAAGGAGAATATGAATTAGGATTTTGCTTTGCATTTTTGACAGTGAATAACACCATGCTAATAATGACCAAACATTAAAAACTGCAACTTATCTCGTTCAGTACCTTCTTGAGATCATGTGTACAAAAAATCTAAGGAAATTAATAAAGGGAAGATGATTAAACAGAAGGTTCTGTAGATACAGTACTGAATTCTCCCATCCGGACCAATGCAATTTGAAATATTATTATAGAATATAGAATAGCAGGCTTATAAATTACCTTATTATAGCCAATTCGCACATTTATATATATACATATATTATCTTTCAAATGCCCGAGTTCAATTTGGATTTAGTATCACCAGGCGTGCATAAGAACAGATAATGAAATCTACTGTAATGTACAGTAGCCTTTTTATTTTTATCAGGGTGGCACCATTTTGAAACTATTTTCAAATCGAATTGTTGCTAAATGCTAAAAATAGGGAAGAGAAACTAACTGCGCTTCAATATATGTCAATAACGTTACGTTTTGTGGTTTATTATCCCGAGTAATAAGATAATAAAAAAATATTCATAACAAGCCATTTGCTTGCCGGGACCTAGAGGCTTCACTTCTAAAAAATGTCAACGCTCATTGAAAGCTGTGGAAGTCCTCTTCAAAATGGCGAAAAAAAAACTACAATTCCCGACTTCAGATTTCCAAGATGGCGGACTTTCGCGACCAACTCAATAGGAAAACGAAAAGTAAAATCTATCTAATAACACTTTAACCTATTGGTAAACTAACGTATTGATGATAATATACATTATAAATGCTGTTGTGACATGTTTATGATGTTTATACTTGAATACGTTTGAAAATAAAAATTATACTTTTGTCAAACAGTCTGGAGAGATTGATTTAAGACGTGATGTCATTTGTGGTCCGCCGATGGACCGCACGGGTGGAAGAGGTTCTAACCTTCTTTAAAAGTTGTACCCTTCCTGCTGACTGGTTGTACAGAACTTGCAAGTCGCTTTGGATAAAATGACTAAATGTAAAATGAGCTTGCTAGAGGGAAGTTTTAGTACCACACACACACACACACACACACACACACACACACACACACACACACACACACACACACACACACACACACACACACACACACACACACACACACACACACACACACACAGAAACACACAGATACACACACACACACACACACACGCACATACACACACACACACACACACACACACACACACATACACACACACACACGTCACACACACACACAAACAAACACTCTCACACAGACACACACACTCATACACTCTCTCTCTCACACACGCATACACTCTCTCTCTCACATACACTCTCTCTCTCCCTCTCTCTCTCTCACACACACACACGCACGCACGCACGCGCACACACACACACACACACACACACACACACACACACACACATGCACACACTGAAGAGACACTGGCTCTGAGGCTTTACTTGTCTCTCCGTGTGATGAATGTCTTTTTTATGAACTCTTTAGGAGACATCACATGAGGACAATATTGCTCTTGAAGACACGTCATGTTATTGTCTGTGAATGGAACCTATAATGGTGTTGATTTGAGCTTTGTCTCTGTTTGTTTGACCCACGCGATAGCCAGAGATTTAGAAAATAAACTGGGGACCCCCGTGTATGTTGGTGTTGGCCACAAGAGGCTGGTTTCGTCTCCCGGACCCATAACAACAGAAACAGACAAGTCAGCGACTATGTGTGGCGGAGACGGCGTCGCCAAACTGGTTTTAACCCTTAATACCATCTTAGTACTGTGGTAGTACTGTGGTAGTACTGTGGTAGTACTGTGGTAGTACTGTGGTAGTACTGTGGTAGTACTGTTGTAGTACTGTGGTAGTACTGTGGTACAGTAGTACTGTGGTAGTACTGTTGTAGTACTGTGGTACAGTAGTACTGTGGTACAGTAGTACTGTGGTAGTACTGTGGTAGTACTGTGGTAGTACTGTGGTAGTACTGTTGTAGTACTGTGGCAGGGGGGCAGAATGAGAGAGAGGAGAGAGAGAGAGAGAGAAGAGAGAGAGAGAGAGAGAGAGACAGAGAGAGACAGAGAGAGACAGAGAGACAGAGAGAGGGGAGGGAGGGAGCAGAAAGAGAGAGATTACATTTGTTTTTACCTCTTTTGGGTAGGGATGTCCGATATTATCGGCCTACCGATATTATTGGCCGATATTGGCATAAAAATGTGATATCAAAAAATATCGGTATAGCTTTATTTACCCAGGCAAGCAAGTAAGAACAAATTATTATTTTATTTATTGTCAAAGTATGCATAATGTTGTGTTAATTACACCACAAGAGATAATGTTAATTACCTGAAATTATTCCGTTTTTTGGGGGGGGGGGGGAACCCTGCATATATCGGTATCGGTTGATATCGGTTGATATCGGTTGATATCGATGTCGGAAATTAAGAGTTGGACAATATCGGTATATCGGTATCGGTAAAAAAGCCAATATCGAGCATCCCTACTTTTGGGGAGAGGGTTGTCTATAGCTATAGTCTATTAGCTATATTTTTGAGAGGGACAAATTTACCTCTTCTCAATATTGAGGGGGACATGTCCGCCGCAGCCCCCCCCCCCCCCCCCCTAAATCTATGCACAGGAATAACATTATTCCAAAGCCGGAATCCAGTAGTGTTCCCCTTTAAGAACAGGTCCCATCCGTCAACACATGAATCACGCTTTGAGGCGACACGTCCTCCGTGAGATTCCCTCTCTTCGGTTTTACAGCCCCGTAGGAAGTGTTAACCCTTTCACTACCACACTACAGACGGTTAACCCTTTCACTACCACACACTACAGACGGTTTGTTGTGTGGCAGTGAAATGGTTAACCTTCTGTATTGTTGCAGTAAAATGGTTAACACTTTGTAGTGTGGTAGTGAAAGGGTTAAGAGCGGGTTTTATTGTGGCCGCTGTTGATTTACACGCCTCTTTGAAATGACGGTACTTCAGTCAAATTGGTAGCTTTGGCCTGCAGGTTGACGACTGGGAACACTATGTGTTTTCTTATAATGGAACGCGTGGAGCAGGACATTTTCTGTGATTATTCCCTTTGTCAGTTCAGGTGAACAGCGTTGGGAGATGAATGTTTGCCTGTTAGTCAACGCAGTCATAAAAAAAAATAAAGCTGCATTAAGTGTCTTGAATGTATTTGAGGATTTAGTGTAGTCTGTTGTTTAACACCGTAATGTGTGTGTGTGTGTGTGTGTGTGTGTGTGTGTGTGTGTGTGTGTGTGTGCGTGAGTGTGTGTGCGTGGGTGTGTGTGCGTGGGTGTGTTGCGTGGGTGTGTGCATGTGAGCACCCATGTGTGTTTGAGTGTATGAATGGATCTGTGTATATGGTATGTGTATTATGTCAGTAATGATAGATGAGAAGGTTGGTTGGCCCTCTCTGACGGAGAGGCGCAACAAACACTGGTATTTGTTAATTTTTAAGGAATTTTGGAACGTATGGAACCCGTTCTAATGACTGGCTGCCTGGTCCTTAAGGTCC
>NW_028170951.1:0-6706 GCF_963971535.1 Notolepis coatsorum | reverse complement strand
GCACAACTTGGGCTGCGATTCTTACAATAAAAAAAAAAACATCTTTAAAATTCTTAACTTTTTTTTTTTATTCTATTATTTTCACAACGAGCGATTGCATACATAAATGTTAAGATCGTTAACGAGCTGACATTCTGAATGAGTGGGAAGCTTTGAGAATTGCCCCAGTAAGGTTCCACGGGGGGGGGGGGGGGCTTTCACACAAGACATATCAATTAACAGTATAAACCTGTTGAAGGACAGATGGAGAGCAGTTGGTTTCACTGGGGTCTGAAAGATTGAGCGAAGCGCGATCTAAATACAGTACAGTAGTAGTGGGGCAGACAGGAACAATACCAAAATGATATCATATACCGTTATAGGCATCTCCATGCCAAGAATGTACGTGATTTACACAACATAGATGCGTATTTTTTACTTATTGCAAAGAGGCTATTTGAAAAAAAAACGCAGATCACGCCCTGGACAAGGCTATCCTGCTCCCATGTGCCATAATCCATTTATCCAGGACTAACACATGATGCATCCAGGGAGCCCGTTGTGACAAACCGCACGTTGAGTGATCTGTACGACCGACGGTTTATCCACGAATCTGTTCTCGTGTTGCAGAAATGCCGGAAAGTTTTTCCATTCAGCCGGCATTTCATCCTCAGTGTCAACAAGTACGGCGGCTTTTCCACACGCTCTCTCCCCATCTTCTACCTCAGATGAACCGGAGGACAAACGCCAGCCCCGCGGTGACGGGGGCGGGGGGGGGGACCGGCCATGCATTAGCATGTGTGGGTGGCGGGCGTGTGCGCCACGCGGCGAGGCGCTCGTATGTTCACACAGTGCCATCTCTCTCTCTCTCTCTCTCTCTCTCTCTCTCTTGGATGGAAGTCAAGTTTTGCAGCTGCAGCCTGTGTGGAATAATTCATGGCTCTGCTCCTCTTCGCCCAGGCGGGCGGCGGGCGGGCGGGCGGGCGGCGGAGAGAGGAGCCACAGGTAGTTGATGAAGTGGCAGTGCCAAGAGTCCCAACTGGCTGTAAGACGGAGCGCAGCTGCTGAGAGTCAGCGCGGCCAGATGCCGCTACCGACGTACCATGTGTTCCAAGCGGGGCATGAGAGCGCGCATGTGTGTGTGTGTGTGTGTGTGTGTGTGTGTGTGTGGAGGGGGTGGTTTGGGGGGGGTTTGGGGGGAGGGGGGGGGGAGAGCGAGGCACTTGCCAAGACATTCTCACATTGATGCCAACCTGACACATGTTCTGGCACTCCCCATGGTTTGTGCTCCCAGCTCGGTCTCTCTCTCTCTCCCTCTCTCTCTCTCTCTTCCTCTCTCTCACACACAGATATGTGGGGGGTCCTCCCTCTCTCTCTCTCTCTCTCTCTCTCTCTCTCCCCCCCTCCCCCCCTCTTCCTCATGCAGTCCGTTGCCAGCCAAGATGGTAGCTGGCGCCCGCTTGCGGCCATCTTGCCCATCGGTAGCCGGGGGCTCCTTTTAAGGCAGCGATCGCTCTGTGACCGGTGTTGTTGGCGGGGGAGGGAGGGCCGTCGGATCAGAGTGTGTGCCAAGTTCTGGCACATCAGGTCAAGCACACCATGTCCCGCATTCCCCCCCCAACCCCACCCCCCCCACCCCTCCCCCCCCTCGCCCCCGAGTCATCCATCCCGACGTGTCACACTTACAGCTCCATATATACAGCAGCTCCATGATGTGCGGTATGTCTTTCAGGGGCTCAGATTCCACGTCGTTCCGGTCTCTCTTCGTGTGAACGCGTGCCAGGAAATATCGCCGCCACCCCCGGGAGCATCGAAATCCAAAAAGAAAATGAGACATCCGTGACCGATTATCCACAGCATTCCATGGTTTTTATAAGGTTTGCATATCCTCTCGTACACGAGACGACGTCATCCTCGTTTAGAAACCCACTGTGCCCTGTGCCCAGTGCCCAGATACAGGACGTTCTGCCGACACGAGATAGAGCTGCCGGTCGGAGCTCCGCCGTGTCCCCCTTGAACGGCGCTCTCCCTGCGAGTGGTACGATCTCTCTCTCTCTGACGATACTATACTCCGGGAAAGCGGAGGGGAGTTCTGTACCGAGACAAAAGGGCTCCAGTTTCGCTATATAGGAACGTGCCATCCTCGTTTGCGGCGTAGGGGGTTTGGGGGGGAGGGAGGGAAGTGAAAACTTTTTGAACGAGTGCCATGTCTCTGTACCGCCGCTCGCTCTCTCTCTTATCTGAGGCCCGCGACTGCCAGCTGGCGGCGGAATGTGCCCACTTACACTGTGTGTTGTTGAGGGAGTCGGCCGAGCTATAGTTGGCACACGGCGCGGTGGAGCTGGCAAGCCATCTGAAGCCACAAACACAACTCCGTGCGGGGGGTGGGCCGGCCGGCGCAGCCTATATCCACCGCTACCCCCCCCTCCCCCCTCCCCCATCCTCACCCGTCCTCACCCCGTCCTCACCCGCGTCAGGCTGAATACGGGGACGCGGTTCACTCGAATAGCGCCACGTTGAGACGGCACGACGTCCATGAAGCGGACTGACACAATTATTTGCCGACGACCTCCATGACTATGACTCTCTGAAGAGCTATTATCACAAAACATATAGGTTTGTTTGCAAAAGAGGTCTTCTGTGAGGTAGTAGTGTAGAGATAGTAGCATAGTACATAGCAGACGGTACATAATAGTAGAACATAGAGGAGGACAGAGAATAGCCTGCTTCTCTCTGATGACCCCAGGAGCCTGAAGAGGAGTGGGTCTCAGGCGGACAGAGGATTTAGTGAGGTGTTTGTGTGCGCCGCTGTCTCATCTAACTAAATACAATTTTAAATGTTAAAATAATTAAAAGATATAAAAAAATAAATGCCATCACATAAATGTTTTTATTAATGCAGTTGAGCATTTGCCCGTGTTTTAGTTTTCACCAGATCAAGTGCAGGTCACTATAATGAAGCTCCCTGTTTTTCCTCCATGTTGGGAGAAATGTTATTGGAAATATTTAAACTAGAAATGTAATAAATAGGTGTTTTTATTACCAGATCTTAATAACACAGTGGAATAATCATGTTCTTCCAATGCTTTTTTTCCTCCATTGTGAAGGGATTGTGAAGGGATTTTTTTTCTTAGGGAAACCTAAGAGTAATCAGTGTTTCAGTGTATCACTAACAGTGATGCCACAGATTACTTGTAAAAGTAATCCGATTACTGATTACTGATTACTCCTTTAAAAAGTAATCCAAGTTACTTTACTGATTACTTGATTATCAGAGTAACTTAGTTACTTTGAAAGTAACTAGGTTACGAAGTCGTCGTCGTTCCCCCAACCGTTTTTTTTTAAACGCTTTATTGAAAGTGCATAAATTGTTTTTAACTTGTTTCTCTGCACATAACGTAAATTGTTAAACTAGTGCTTCAGCTTCTGTACCATCAAGTATGGTAAAGCAACAGTCTATGATGCTCACAGCATTAGAGCAGCCAGCCAGTGGTTTTACAAAACCAGTGTATCCATTCACATCTAACAAATGCAGGCTGAACTATTCAATTATATCAACTGTAACTATTAAATTGTTTTTATAAATGTCTCTCTATAAACATACAATCAGTCTCTCTTTAACATGTAAATTAACTGTAAATCTGGCAATTAAGAGCTTTTGCTCTGCCACCATCAAATATACATTAATCAAAAGGGAAAGAAACAATCTCTCTCTTTTGCTGTTTGGCTGGCCTCCGAGTCCTCCTGTACCTAGTCGAAGCGTCGGCTAGTGTTGTGATTCCAGATGCTTTCAATGCAATTGGATGTGCTGTTTTTAGCGGTAGACAGTATTTTGTTTCCTCCGCATATGAACGTGAAGTAGTGACTGAGGCCCCGTTTAGACGAGCGTTTTTGGGATGGAAGTCTGAACAGAAACTCACTTTTAATTTTGCCAAGCGTTTTGGGGTGGAATTCTCCGACGACGGAGCCCTGCTGTCACACGATTGGCGCATATGTCACATGACGTGCTGTGAAGACCCGCCCTACTCTGCCTCTGATTCGCAGACTGTGGATGGGGAATGTGATTGTACCAAAGCAGAGTCACTCACAGACAGAGTGTCCAGTCACGCCGCGGGCCACATTCTTGTGTAACCCTTTCACTGCCACACTACGTCACTCCCAAAAGAAAAACAGCTCAAAATGTATTTTTGACTGTCGAAAACGAAATAAAATACTGCATTCCGCCTGCATTATGAATTTATGATGAGATAGTAACGAAATAGTAATGCACAGCCACTTGGACAAGTAACTGCAATCAGATTACTGGCTTTTAAAGATTAACGCGTTAGATTACTATTTTCGGGGGAAAGTAATCAGATTACAATAACGCGTTACTTAGTAACGCGTTACCGGCATCACTGATCACTAACAGTAGCCACGATAGTATGATATTAATTATTAAAAAAAAACGTTTAAGGCTGACCCAAATACTTTGAAGCTTCAATCGCTTCAATTAAATCTACCCCATAGATTTAATTTACCCACCGCACTGAAACTTTTGCATGGGAAGAAGGAAGCTTTGATTATTCAATGATAATTGAGCTTCTATCCCCAGGCCATCAGGATGCTCAATGAACAATGATTGAACAATGAACAATAACAGGCCAGCAACACACCCACAGCACACACACACTCACTTTAAATAAACAACACACTGTAGCACCCACTTTATCACACTCTGCACTTTACACTTTATATTTATATTTATATTATTGGTAAGGGAACTGCACATCTCTCATTCCTTATTCCTTATTGCACCTCACCACCACAAGGTGGCACCACAAGATAAGCTATATCTCACCAATTTTGTACCAGATGTACATACTGTATATAGAGGTATACTGAACAATTGTTGTTTACACTTGTGTTTACTTGACTTCTTGACTTTCTATTTTTTACTTATACTTATTTATACTATCTTATTATTATCTAGCACACTCTCAGGAGCGAAACAGAAAGAAACATTTCATGCAAAGTATTCTGTATTTCTGTATGACAAATAATAAAGAAACTTGAACTTGTTTAAACAAGTATGTTTAAAAACAAATGTGGAGAGCCCATGTACAGTATGTACAGTATACTTGCAGCTGTGAAGTTAATCTAAATCACTTGGAGTGTGAATGTGATATATCACAAACTACTCAACCTTGACTGTCTTTTACTATGAATGAACACGACACTTACCATCTTTTAGAATAATAACGTTTGAAAACATTGTTCCCCTGAAAACGTAAAATGGACTTATATGGTTAAAGAAATGATAAAGACCAAACACTATACAAATATACTATATACAAACTAAAGTACAACCTAAAGTACAAAATACAAACAACGAGGTACAAAAATTTAAACTTCGCAAATATGAGGTATGGATGTAGTGCAAATATCTTTTTGTAGTAAATAGATCAAAATATGGTGTAGTGTTTAAAGTGTCTGTTAACACTTTTCCCGCCAATCACGTCGTACGACAGGTTTCAAGTTCATGCGAATTCTGCCAATAACGGCATACGATGTGTTTCAAGTTCATATTTCATATTTTCGTCATGGTATTCATATTTCACTCACGGAGCCTTGTCATATGCTGCGGGAGCCATCACAACTCTGCAACGCTTCAATACTGCCACCTGGTGGCTGATCGGCGAGTTGCAACCGGAAGTGGATCTCTTGTGATACCGGTGCGTCTCCCTATTCCGTCCGGCCACTCGTTTATCGTCCCTGGACTCAAGACAAACACTGTGGATATGAATCTTTGCCATAACTCAATAATCCACATGATTTGGGCGTATATTAGTATTATACAAACCGGAACTGGATCGCATCGATCCACATCACATAACTGGGATCTGTTTGCTCCACTCTCATCGCCCAACGCTACGAGAAAGCTGCCGTGAGTTTCAGCGTTTTTCTTTATCATTTTCGATACAAACTGCTCTGATCTATATATCACCCATACTACATAAATCATTTAACGTCGGTCACGGAATTATAAACGACCCCCCCCCCCCCCCCCCCCCCCCTCCGTTCACCCGCGGATGATCAGTCATAACGTCTAGGACCATGTACAGTTGAAGTTTTTTATATAACGTTGATCGGTATCAAACGGCATTTGATAATCTAATATATGCATTTATGTCTATATCTCACGTTCTAGGAAATACTGCAGAAAACGATAAAAACATATTTATACTCTAGACGGTATTTTCGTATGAATGTGTGAATGAAAAAGTAAAACGTTCCTACATCCTGAACGATAGCTAATTGATGTTGAATGGGCCATAGTAATGTCAATTTAGCAATACAATTTAAAAAGTTATAGCCCTGCAAAGAAGGGGAACATCTCCATAGACTTACAGTACTGGCAGAGAATGGTTTAGGATGATCAAAGTGGTGGCAGAGAATGTGTTAAGGGTGACTGTTTGTTTAAAGTGAGTGTGTGCATGGGGGTGTGTACTGTGCAATGAATGTAGATGGATGGGTTAGTGTTACATTGAGTCCACTACATTGAGCATCCTGATAGAAGCTCCTATTGAGTCTCTCTGTACGGTAGCGCTTGCCTGACAGATAGATAGATACTTTATTAATCCCCTTGGGAAAATTCAGGGTATCTCGCAGCTCACACAGTATACAGAAATTGACAGTTCTCATTCAGTTGTTTCACGTTATGTCAGCATCATGAATTAAAAATAAG
>NW_028170953.1:42500-50000 GCF_963971535.1 Notolepis coatsorum | reverse complement strand
GCCACCATTTTTTGAGAAAGACGTGGAAAGATATTTTCCCCTTTTCGAAAGGGTGGCAACCACATTGAAGTGGCCTGATACCGCCTGGACACTGCTGCTACAATGTGTTTTGGTTGGTAGGGCACAAGAAGCCTACACTGCTCTGTCCCTTGAACAGAGCGCTGATTATGAACTTGTTAAAGCTTCCATATTGAGGGCTTATGAGTTGGTCCCCGAGGCCTATCGTCAGCGTTTTAGAGGTTATCGTAGGCAGGAGGGGCAGTCTTATGTTGAATTTGGAAAAGAGAAGGAGAACCTGTTTGACCGGTGGTGCACCTCGCAAAAAGCAGAGTCAAGGGAGCAGCTCAGACAGTTGGTTCTCCTAGAGGAATTTAAGAGGTGTGTTCCTGATAACGTTTCCACACATCTAAATGAGCATAAGGTATCGAAGATAGCCGACGCTGCTGTCTTGGCTGATGAGTTTGTGTTAACACACAAGTCTGTCTTTGTAGAGGAGGGCCGTGTGGAGTCCAGGGGTAGTAGGCGTCCTTCTCAGGGGAGCCGGTTCCCGGCACCCGTGTCTGCTGGTCGGTTTACTTCGACTCCTAGGCAAGGTGGCTCTGCTAGTGCATTCCCAGAGGGGGTTATCTGTTTTTACTGTAAGGAGCCTGGTCATATCGTTGCTGGATGCCCTGTGCTTAAGCAGAAAAATGTAAAAACTGTGGCTCTGGTAGAAATCATAGACAGGACACCTATGCCGACATTAGAGGGTGGGGTGCGAAGTATCAAAGGTGCAGACAGGGAGCTAGAGGGCTCCTCGACATTTAGGATGGAGGGATTTGTTTCACTGGTTGGTGAATTAGGATCAAGGCAGGCTATTACAATATGGAGAGATACAGGAGCTTTCCAGTCTCTCATTCTGGATGGGATTTTGCCATTTTCGGAAGATTCTTCATTGCATTCCGGTGCCATTGTTCAGGGCTTTGGAGGAGGCTTTGTGAATACTCCTTTGCATGAGGTCTCGCTAAACTCTCCCTTAGTATCAGGCAATGTTGTCGTAGGAGTGTGTTCTCACATTCCCATAAAGGGGGTGTCCTTCATTCTAGGGAACGATTTGGCCGGTGGCAAAGTGCTGGCTACTCCAGTTGTAATTCCCGTCCCTGTAGTTTCTGAGGTTCCTGATGAGCTCGCACAGAAGCATCCAGGAGTGTTTCCTGTGTGTGCGGTAACACGTGCAATGTCAAAGGTCAAATGTGACACCCATGAGGTTGTTAACTTAGATGGTGATATGACACTTAGTGACACGTTCTTTGTTGAGTTGAAAAGTGGCCCTGATGAGGGTTTTGGTAAGGTGATACCGTCTCATGAGCAGTTGGTACTAGAGCAAAACAAGGATGTCTCCTTGTCGTCCCTCTTGGAAGAGGCGGTTTTAGAGGATGAAATGGTAGATACGTCTCAAGGATACTTTGTTAGCAATGACGTGCTCATGAGAAAGTGGACACCACCTAACCTGTCCAGTCTGGATGACTGGGGCAGTGTGTTTCAGATTGTTGTTCCAGCCGTGTATCGTCCTGATATACTGCATCTAGCACATGATCATGATCTTGCTGGTCACATGGGGGTCAGGAAGACTTATGACCGTGTGCTGAGACATTTTTGTTGGCCTGGTTTGAAGTCAGATGTGGCACAATATTGTCGCTCGTGCCATGTGTGTCAGGTGGTTGGTAAACCAAACCAGAAGATCCCTCAGGCTCCTCTGCAGCCTATCCCTGCCGTTGGGGAACCTTTTGAGCGGATCCTCATTGACTGTGTTGGTCCCCTCCCTCGAACTAAGACAGGGAACCAGTACCTTTTGACTATTATGTGTGCAGCGACCCGTTTTCCTGAAGCCATTCCTTTACGCAAGATCACAGCCCCAGCTATATCCAAAGCTCTGGTTAGGTTTTTTTCGACTTTTGGCCTACCAAAGGTCATTCAATCAGATCAAGGGTCTAACTTCATGTCCCGTCTCTTTGCTCAGGTCCTCCAGCAGTTGTCTATCCAACATTGCCCTTCCTCTGCCTATCATCCAGAGTCCCAGGGGGCGCTGGAGAGATTTCACCAGACTATCAAAACAATGCTGCGGGCATATTGTACGGAGTTCGACAAAGACTGGGATGATGGAATCCCTTTGCTTCTGTTTGCTGCTAGGGAGGTAACCCAGGAGTCTCTTGGATTCAGCCCGGCTGAGCTGGTGTTCGGCCACACAGTGAGGGGTCCTTTGAAACTGCTGAAGGAAAAGTGGTTGGCTGACCAGACTCCTTCCTCTACTAATTTGTTGGACTATGTGTGTGACTTCAGGCTTAAGCTTAGTAGAGCATGTGAACTAGCTAAAGAGAACCTAAAGGTAGCCCAAGGAAAAATGAAGGTGTGGTATGATAGGCGGGCCCGACATAGGGTGTTCTCACCGGGAGACAAGGTGTTGGTTCTCTCGCCTATTCTTGGGTCTGCATTACAGGCTAAATACAGTGGGCCATACTCCATTGAGCGCAAAGTTGGTGAGGTCGACTACTTGATTAAAACTCCCGACCGCAGGCGCAAGAGTAGATTATGTCACGTCAATATGTTGAAGGCGTACAACGATAGGGCTCAGGTTGACCAGTCAGGGGTCAAGCCTGTGGCTGTTCTAACAGTTTCTGCATCTCCTATTGTAGCCGACTGTTCTGTGTCGAAGGAGATTTCTCAGGGCCGGTTGCCAAACACCCAGATACTAGGTGACTTGGACTCACACCTGTCGTACTTACCACTTCCTGAGCGTACGGATGTGGTGCGCCTACTTAGACAGCATACACGTTTGTTTTCTGATGTCCCTAGTCGTACTAATGTACTCGAGCATGACATTGATGTTGGTAGTGCAGGACCAATTAAGCAACATGCCTATAGGGTGAATCCGGAAAAACGAAGGATCTTGAGTAAGGAAGTAGACTATATGCTGAGACATGGCATTGCGGAGCCCAGTTCTAGTGCGTGGAGCTCCCCCTGCCTGCTTGTTGATAAGCCAGACTGCACTCATCGGTTCTGTACTGATTTCCGTAAAGTTAATACAGTAACCAAGCCGGACTCGTACCCTCTGCCTCGGATGGACGACTGTATCGATCGGGTGGGTTCAGCAGCCTTTGTAAGTAAATTGGATTTGCTAAAGGGATACTGGCAGGTTCCGCTTACTCCGCGAGCACGTGAGATATCCGCTTTTGTCACACCAGAGAGTTTCTGCCAGTATACAGTGATGGCCTTTGGCATGCGAAATGCCCCAGCGACGTTTCAGCGGCTAGTGAACAAGGTCCTGGGCGGGGTAGCGTTCTGTGAGGCATATCTGGATGACCTGGTTATCCACAGTTCCTCTTGGTCACAACATGTGGAGCATCTGGCCGAAGTGTTCAAGCGGTTGGGTGATGCTAACTTGACAGTTAACCTTGCGAAATGTGAATTTGGACAGGCCACGGTTACCTACCTGGGTAAGGTGGTTGGACGTGGGCATGTGTGCCCCGTTACAGCTAAGGTAGAGGCCCTGACAACTAAGGGGTCACAGTTGTTGTTTGTTTTGTTTATGGGTTGTTGTGTAGTGGTTGCCTCTTGGGCAACCAGTTTGGTGGGGGAGGTGTTATGTACTAGAGGCCTGGTCACTCCTGTTTCACCAGGGCAGGCAGGTGAGGGCTGCCAATTAGCCAATTAGTGCTGATTGGTTACCTGCTGGGGAGCTTCAAAGGCAGACCCAGAAACACACATGCACGGTCTGTGCCTAGTGAAAGAGCTGTCAGGTTCTTACAGTCCTTGTCTGTTGGGTTACCAGTACATTAGTTTATAGTTATATTAGTAGTTCCTTGGTTTAGTAGCATTTTTGAGTTAGAGCACAGGGTTTTGGTGTTGAGTACACATAGGTTGCGTACCCATGAGCCAGGGTCGTAACAGTGTGTGTGTGTGTGTGTGTGTGTGTGTGTGTGTGTGTGTGTGTGTGTGTGTGTGTGTGTGTGTGTGCGTGCACATGTGAGTGAGCGCCCATATGTGAGTGTTTGTTTGTGTTTTGGGGCTCGTGTGAGAGAAGAAAATATATGAATAACGCGCAGGTATTAATACGACATAGAAACACTTGGGGCGGGATCCACTAAGAATGGATTGCGCTGTGGGAATTGCACCCTTAACTGCACGGGGTATCTGCTCCGTTTTTGCGAGCTATCCAATAAGGACATTGCGCGGATGAGATACCAGTGCAGACACGCCCATTATGTGTCGAGTTTTTTCCTGATCTGCTCCAGCGCAGTTGGCTCGCAGTGCTGAGAGAGGCCGAGAGAGAGCTCGGAGGACGTTCACTTGTTTAAACAAACTGTATAAATGCCATAATACTGTTGATTAAAGTTGGGACTCTGTCCCTTTCAAAGTGGAGCATGGTGTGGTTTGCTGTTGGTGTGAACACAATCTAACTTTATATAGTACCTAATCTAGGAAGAGCAGGGCTTTTGGAAGTGAGTGTGAATGAGAGAGTGTGCGCGCATACAGTATAATAATAATAATGGATTGGATTTTGTGTGTGTGTGTGTGTGTGTGTGTGTGTGTGTGTGTGTGTGTGTGTGTGTGTGTGTGTGTGTGTGTGTGTGCGAGTGCGAGCGAGCGAGCGACTGAGAGAGTGTGTGTGTGTGCGAGCGAGCATGAGAGAGCGAGTGTGTGAGAGTGTGTGCGTTAGTCCACCTAACGACAGTCCACCTAACGACAGTTCACCTAACGACAGTCCACCTAACAACAGTCCACCTAACGACAGTCCACCTAACGACAGTCCACCTAACAACAGTCCACCTAACGACAGTCCACCTAACAACAGTCCACCTAACGACAGTCCACCTAACAACAGTCCACCTAACAACAGTCCACCTAACAACAGTCCACCTAACAACAGTCCACCTAACGACAGTCCACCTAACGACAGTCCACCTAACAACAGTCCACCTAACGACAGTCCACCTAACGACAGTTCACCTAACGACAGTCCACCTAACAACAGTCCACCTAACGACAGTCCACCTAACAACAGTCCACCTAACGACAGTCCACCTAACAACAGTCCACCTAACAACAGTCCACCTAACGACAGTCCACCTAACGACACTCTGAGTGGGGCTGGAGGGGCGTCCACCTAACAACTGAGGTATATTTGAATCTGTTCATAAGGAATTATAAGTTAATACATTGAAACAAGATTACAAACATCACAAAACAAACTGGTCAGACTACTACTTGACTTTACTCCTAGAACCCACCTCACCCCTGCCCACTTTGACTACCTACTGTAGGATGGCTTAGAGTAGACGACAGAGTACAGCAACTTGCAATGGGCCTGGTCTACAAGATACACTACACCACACAGGTACCCATGTACATGTCGAAATACTTCCCAAAGGTCAGTGAATACCACGCCCACAACACCAGAGGGAGTTCCATAAATCATGTGAAACCCAGATTCGGCACAAACAAGGGACTAAACACACTTCGCAATTATGCCACAACAATGTGGAACACCCTACCCACAGCCGTAAAATGATGTGAATCCCTACCCACATTCAAAACCGCTCTTAAAGAGCACCTACGGGAGGCTGCAATTCTAAACTGGCCACCATAAAGGTCCAAACCCCCCCCCCCCCAAATAGACAGTCTCCTCCCCACCGTATGTATATATTTTCTCCCCCCACCGTATGTATATTTTTTCTCCCGCCCGCTCACCCACCGTATGTATATTTTTTCTCCCACCCACCCACCCACTCCTAATTTACAGTCTCCTCCCTATATGTATATAATCTCTGTTAAGATCTATGGGTAACAGTACTGTATATTTGCATATCGTATATGTCACAAATGTAACAGTACTACAGTATATACCTGTATGTCATGTATGTCCCTATGCCATAAATGTCATGATGTCATGTATGTTCTGTATGTCATAAATGTCACTATGAATTGAAAATGGGGGACCCTGATGTAAACAAGACAAACGTCTTTCTCTGGTCTGCATCCCCTTAACAATTGTGTGTATTGAGCTGTACTGTATTGTACCCATTCTGCAATCTGTTAAATAAAGTTTTCATTCATTCATGTTAGTTAATGGTTAAATACTACTGTGTGTGTCAGAGTCTGTGAGAGGGCCCATTTTGAGAAGAACAGATAGCTGCAAGGAGCCATCTTGTTATTATAGGGACCATGCGGCTTTCAGCAAATTCCTTATATATAAGGGAAACCATAGGGCAATAAAAAGCTAAGATTAGGCCAGTAAGTTAGTTGCTTAGAAAAGATAATGAGATGTAAATTAGCAAGCTAAACAGAGCTGTGAGTGGAGAATAATAGGGAAGTAATAATTGATTAGGCCAATCATTTTGGAATAGGAGTGAATAGGAGTGGTTATATTTTAGTATATAATACTGTTCTTAGAGAGAAAACACTCTCTCTCTGTTCCTTGCTTTTTGCTGGTGCTGCCTGCTTTGGAAGACCTGACGTGTGTGTGAGTTTTAACTTAGAAGGAAGCCTGAAGTCAAATCGTGACTTAACTTATTGTAAACTGAACCTTATTTTGTAATAAAGCAACTTCTGATATTAAGAAGTAGTACAGAACTCTTTTCTTCCTACAACGATATTCTTGACCATCATCGACCATCAGAAGATAGTACCACACGACACTCTGAGTGGGGCTGGAGGGGCGGAGGCCGTTTATTGCTGTGAGGATTATGTAAGATGCGGTAAGGGTGTTTTTAACCATCGAACACACAGTAGTTGTTAAGTGTGGCACATAATACGTCAGCTTTTGGTGACACAAGCGCCTATTTGAGAACACTGTTACATAATGTAGGCGTGTGCTGCCTGCTGCTCAAAGAAGACAGGAGACGGTCTCTGGCCCCTGCTGGTCTCGATGAGTCATCGTTTTAGCAACAGAGAGACCTCTGTTTTCACCTATAACCGCCGGTGGCATAGTATAGACAAGGATACACATGAACATGCCCTATACAAACTGAGCAGCCCAAAGACAGGAAGTCTAGCAGACAGACAGAGACACACACATACACACATAAATACATATGCACAAGAATGCACATGCACACACACACACACACACACACACACACACACACACACACACACACACACACACACACACACACACACACACACACACACACACACACACACACACACACACACACACACACACACACACACACACACACACACACACACACACACACACACACACACACACACACACACTAACAGTGTTGAATCTGTGCAGTTCACACAGTCATGAGAATCCACACCTGGGTTCACGTTTAAATATGCACACATGTCTAAATACACGTACACACACACACACGCATACACACACACACACACACACACACACACACACACACACACACACACACACACACACACACACACACACACACACACACACACACACACACACATGCTGACACAGGGGGAATCCCCTCTTAAGGTTTTAATGGC
>NW_028170953.1:0-37500 GCF_963971535.1 Notolepis coatsorum | reverse complement strand
TACCACCCACAACTTCCCTCCCGCTAACTCAGCCAAACAAGTTAGTATGACGAGCGGCCCAAGCCGCAGGCAATGCTGACTCCGGGAGTCGAGACCGCAGCCTCTTGCATTGGTGACGAGCGCAATCTCCGCTACGCTACCCGACCGCCCAGTTTTAATTTGTTTTTGTAATAGGCCCTAATCATTTGACATAAGATATTGATGGCTAGTGCATTTGTTTGGCTATTGTGTCACAAAGTAAATACACTCCCTTTGAAATGGTGACCGCTGTGTCATTTATGTTTAATGTAGACCTTTTTTTATTTGTACGTCAGCTCTTTGACTGCCAGAGTGGAGTGGACTCAACCTTGATGACTTGACTAGGGTAATGGGGACTCGACTCTGACTCGACTCTGGCTCTTCTTTGGCGACTCAGACTTGGACTCGAACACTGGGGACTCTGGACTCGAGATTTAGTGACTCGACTCGACTCCATTCTGATTAATAAGCTAAAAGCAATTGGTTTTGATAGTTCATCAGTGAGCTGGATGCAATCCTACCTGGAGGGGAGAGAACAGATGGTGGAGGTGAACTGTACACTGTCCTCCTCCCTCCCAGTGAGCTGCGGTGTTCCACAAGGAAGCATAATAGGACCTTTACTGTTCCTAATTTATGCAAATGACATGTCATCAGCTTGTGACTGCAACTTGTTCCTGTTCGCGGACGACTCAGCCCTGCTGGTCTCTGACAGGGACAAGTTGCAGGTTGAAAAAGCCCTCAGCTCTGAACTCGGCAGAATCTGCAACTGGCTCCTGGATAACAAACTATCATTACACCTGGGTAATGATCCATTTGATCAAATCAAATCAAATCAAATCAAATTTATTTATAGGGCCCGACAACACACGTTAATGTCCCCATGGGCCGTACAGGTCTTCTTTAAACAAGTCAAGAAGACAACATAACAATAAGTCAAGAACAGAACAAGAACACCATAGGGTCCAAACATTTTTTAGATGAATGCAAATAAATGAAAGAATGCAAGCACTCCCAGACATACCCCACGCGAAGGTAAGGAAAAACTCACTAAAACCTAACAATAGGGAAAAAAAGCTCCACAGGCAATGTGGAGGAGAGAAACCTTAGAAGGGCCGTTCAAGGGGGGATCTCCCTTCTTAGATGTCGGTGATAGTAGTGTTGCAGACGGACAGTTGGTAAGCATGCACTCATGTGTGTGGTGAGACACAGATGAGTGCATGCAATAGCAACTGTACATTTTGAAAAATTAAAGATAGAGCTAATAGCGATAGCAACTGAACATTTTGAAAGATTAAAGATAGAGTTGATAGCGGATCTATTTGAGGCACAGGGGCGGCGCAAGAGGGTCACGTCCTCCCCGTCTTAGTCACGGGACATTCAACACTCCGGTCGTTGCTCAGGGACAGCCGGAGACAGGGGGAAGGGGGGTGGCGCAGAGAGGGTCGCGAACTCCCCGACATCATCGCGGGACATCCGGCACTCCGGTCACCACTACGAGACCTCCGAAGACAGGGGGGCACGCAGAGGGGGTCGCAATCTCCCGGCCTTCGTCACGGGACGTCCAACACTCCGGTCAACACTCCAGGACAGCAAGTCATAGGAAGACAGGGAGACGGGACAGGCGTTAGACAGCTCATGAGATTGTAGTAGGCGGACATAGCAATAGATACAAGTGGTAGGCATATATGTGAATGGAGTAGATATATGAAGTAAGCGTATTATGTGAATAGAATAGAAGTACTTAACCCAGCAATGAAACCGCGTTGACTGTTAATCTGTTAACAGTCCGTTAATCAGTTGACAGGACCACGGACAGACGGCGGTGAATAACTGATCCAATGCCTCGGAGGTGCATGTAGAGCAGTCACTACAAGCTTGGCCAAGACCCCGAGGCATCCATCACCTTGGTCAGCGCCAGGAGACGGGTACTCAGAGAGAAGGGGGAGGGAGGGGGGGGGGGGGGGGGGGGGGGGGGGGAGAGGGGGGGGGGGGGAAGAGTTAGAGAGTTCCCATGTTTGTGGTGCTGCAAAGGAGCAGACATGTAGTACCCTGTAGTGCCATGTAGTACCCCGTAGTGCCATGTAGTACCCTATAGTACCCCATAGTGCCATGTAGTACCCCGTAGTATCCTGTAGTACCCTGTAGTGCCATGTAGTACCCTGTGGTGCCATGTAGAGCTATGTAAGCCATGTAGTACCCTGTAATGCCATGCAGTACCAAGTAGTACTCTGTGGTACCATGTAGTACCCTGTACCCTAACTAAACTACCCTATAGTAAACTACCCAGTGGTACCATGTAGTACCCTGTACCATAACTAAACTACACAGATTAATCTAAAGGTCAGTCCCCGACCAGGTGAGATCAAGGTAGGTTGAAGGAGAGAGAGAAAAGATGAGTCTTAAGCAGGGATTTAAAAGCTTCGACAGAGCAGGCGCCCCTGATGACGGCAGGTAATTTGTTCCACAGGTAGGGAGCGCGGTAGACAAAGGCTCTGTGGCCGGCGGATTTCTTTTTAACCCTAGGGGTCGATAGAAGCCCCGCATTTTGTGAGCGCAGAGCACGAGCGGGCGAGTATCGGGAGATGAGATCAGATAGATAGAGCGGTGCAAGCCCATTTAAAATTTTGTAGGTGAGGAGTAGCACTTTAAAGTCAGAGCGGGCTTGGATAGGAAGCCAATGTAGGGCGGACAGAACTGGTGTGATGTGATCAAATTTTCTAGTTCTAGTTAGTATCCGTGCAGCCGCATTTTGCACGAGTTGAAGATTTTTGATGCTTGAATTAGGTAAGCCTGAAAAAAGTGCATTACAGTAGTCCAGACGTGATGAGACAAAAGCATGAATCAGGGTTTCAGCATCAGCCAGAGTTAAAATGGGGCGTATTTTTGCGATATTACGAAGATGGAAGAATGCAATTTTGGTGACATTTTTTATATGTGCATTAAATGAGAGGGAGGAATCAAAAATTACTCCGAGGTTTTTTATGGTGGAGCTCTGGGATACATGACAGGTATCAAAGTTGAGGGAGATGTCCTGAAACAGGCCTCTGTGGTTTGGGGGGCCAACAATTAACATCTCAGTTTTATCTGCATTAAGGAGTAGAAAGTTTTGCGACATCCATTTTTTGACGGCAAGCAAGCAGGCCTCAAGGTTTTGTAGTTGGGAGGAATCATTTGGCTTAATAGGTATATATAATTGGGTGTCATCAGCGTAAAAATGAAAGTTTATGCCAAATTTGCGTATGATATCGCCGAGGGGTAGCATGTAAATCGAAAATAGCAAAGGGCCCAGGACAGAGCCTTGTGGGACACCACATTGCACTGGGAGGGTCTCAGATGTTAAATCATTATAGACCACGCAGTGTGTTCTATCAGTTAAATAGGATTTAAACCAAGCTAGTGCGAGACCCCGAATGCCAACATGGTTCTCAAGCCGACCTAGAAGAATCGATCCATTCTCTTTGGATCAAATAGCAAACTCAGCAAGGCCAATGGCTTCTCTGTTACAGTGGGTGACAATATTGTCACAAGGACAGATGAAATTACCTACCTGGGTTCCATCCGAGAGGCAAATCTTTCCTGTGACAAAATGGCATCCAATGTAATAAAAAAGGTCAACCAACGAACAAGATTCTTGTTCCGGATCTCCTCTCTGGTAAACAAGAATACCCTGAAGACTCTGGCAGGAGCACTCATTCAATGGTACTACGACTATGCTTGCACCTCATGGTACCAAAGCACCTCAAAGGCCCTAAAAACAAGGCTACAAACTGGTCAGACTACTGCTTGACCTTACTCCTAAAATCCACCTTACCCATTTTGACAACCTAGGATGGTAGAGTAGACGACAGAGGACAGCAACTTGCAATGGACCTGGTCTACAAGATACACTACACCACTAAGATACCCATGTACATGTCGAAATACAACACCACAACACAACACCAGAGGGAGTTCCACAAATCATGTTCAACCCAGACTCAAACAAGGGACTAAAGACGTTTCGCAATTATGCCATAATAATGTGGAACGCCCTACCCACAGTCGTAAAATAATGTGAATCCCTAACCCTCCTTCAAAACCGCTCTCAAAGAGCACCTACGGGTGGCTGCAATTAGAAACTGTACCCGGTAAATGTCCAAATCCCAACCCACCCCCCCCACCCCCCACCCACCCACCCAACCCCCTCCAATGTACAGTTTATTCCCCTTCGGATGTATATATTTTTCTTATGATCTTTTTTTTCTTTCTTACACAGTACTGTATATTTGTATGTCTTGTATGTCATAAATGTCCTGATGAATTGAAAATGGAGGACCCTGAAAGACAAAAGAATCCGGAGCCGCTCCATAGACAATGACTGAGGCTCTGACTTTGTGAGCCACAAAAATGTTTGTGTGAGCTCTTACACCCAAATGGGGTTTATATTCTAGCATTGTGTGAGCTCTTACACCCAAATGGGGTTTATATTCTAGCATTGCTAGAAGGTCTGAACCAGAGATACAAACCTATCTCTCACGGTTGAGAGAGTGAACAGTTTTAAGTACCTCGGAGTCCACATATCCGAGGACTTGACATGGACCACACACATTGACAATGTTATCAAGAAGGCACGACAACGCACTTCATTAGGCGCTTAAGGAAGTTCAACGTGAGTCAGAAGATCCTCAAGAACTTCTACTCATGCACAATAGAGAGCATCCTGACTGGCAATATCACCTCCTGGTTTGGGAATAGCACTGCACAAGACCGCAGCAGACTACAGAGAGTGGCCCATTCAGCCGAACGCACAATTGGAGGGGGGTTTCCCACTCTCCAAGGCATTTACAACAATCGGTGCATGGGCAATGCTAAGAGAATAATCAAAGACCCCAGCCACCCAAACAACTGCCTCTTTGAACTGCTGCGGTCAGGCAAGCTATACCGGAGTCTCATGGCAAGCACAGAGAGACTCAGAAGGAGCTTCTATCCCCAGGCCATCAGGATGCTCAATGAACAATGATTGAACAATGAACAATAACAGGCCATCTTCACACCCACAACACACACACACTCACTTTAAATAAACAACACACTGTAGCACCCACTTTACCACACTTTACACTTTTACACTTTACACTTTATATTTATATTATTGGTAAGGGAATTGCACATCTCTCATTCCTTATTCCTTATTTCTTATTGCACCTCACCACCACAAGGTGGCACCACAAGCTAAGCTATACCTCACCATTTTGTACCAGATGTACATACTGTATATCAGGGCTGTACGTTAACTTTTTTGCACATAGCACTGGTGCTACAGAGGTTGATCGTTTTGTAGCACAGGCCAAAATCTTGTAGCACAAGTATAAAATGTGTTATATTTGTAACAGTCACAAATGTGCCTATTGTATTTGTGTTATTTAGTTGCAGTGCCATGTTTGGCTGTCATTTTATGCTGACAAGTTGACGTCACACAGCCAGACACGTTACGTGTAAGGAATTATGGGATTTGGTGTTGGGTGTATGGACTCTACTAGGGGTGGGAATCACCAGTTTCATCACGATACAATACGATATAGATTCTTTGGACAACAATACGATATTTGCTGATATATGCCACGATATGATACGATGCAGGTGCCTGCAATCGATATGAGACAATATCATAACATAAGCCCATTTAACACAATCAGTAACATTTAGATCAACTCAAAAAAGGCAACGGAAATATCATTTGACATTTTTATTTTTGACCTCTTCCAGACTTTTAAAGGAAAAACAATCTTATTGTTTTTAATACACATAGACCTCCTGTTCACTGTAAAGTGCCACATTTTGATATATTGAGCTTTAAACTTTAAGTTAAATGTTTTGGAACTCACAACACGCAACCGTTTTATGTTGCATGATCATGAATACATTTATTTTGTATTGTATTTTTTATGTTTAAATATCAACATTATCTGTCCACCCTCAGTACATTTACTATCAATATAATATACTCGTCTGACTTCATGTGATCTTTCCAAACGCACACACACACACACACACAGAGAAGGGAGAATGTCTGCCCCCTCCTCCTCACTCTGCCCGTCTGCTGTTCTCTCTATATGGCTATGAACAGCTTGTTGTTAGCTCATGCTAACGTAACGTTCATTTCGGACTTTATGACGCGAGGATTGCAAAGCATGTTATATGCATTTGACCCGTTGCCCAATAAAACAGCAGGGATTTGTTTTGGGTCGCGACAACACTATCCACTAGCTCTGTTTCAATGTCCGCGTTCCAAACGCTACTGTCTGCTGCTGAGACGAGTCCTGCTCACCTGCTGTGTTGTGAGCTGAGCCGAGCGGATATGAGTCACTGCTCGAAACTCGCGGGGATATTGTTCGCTAGGGATTATGGGATTTGGTGTTTGATATATGGAGTCTTACGCAGAAGGGACATTGTATTTAATCGCACAAGACTACAAGTACCAAGTGGATAGCGTGGCGCCGTGGCCCATTCAATTTACCGCGTCACTTTTTTTTCTTTTTTCCGCCAGGCACGGGCCATCGCACCAGTGCTATTGAAGTCAATCCTTTCATCGCACAGACTGACGTCAGTGTCGCACGTGCGACATATATGTCGCACTGTACAGCCCTGTGTATATAGAGGCAGTGGCGGCTCGTGGATGCTTCGCCACTAGGGGCGCTATACCAAACATTTTGCAAACATGTACAGTACCACGCAACCGACTCATGGCAAGACGTGAGCGATTCGACTCACGCTCACGGCAATGAATTGGCTCTTATGAACGAGTCGCTCAGCTGTTACTACAACAACACACAACCAGTCAAATAAAGTATAGTCTAATTCACAACTTGAAACACAATATATAAATAGAAAAGTTAGAAACAAAACTCGCTCCGTCTCCAAACACACGCAGATCTCTCCCTCTCTCCTTCTCTCTCTCACACACAGCGCGACGTGGAATCGATTCGTTACACAATCAGACCTATTATATACCAAGAATAACTTCAGTATGAGTACAGGGCTGTACACATATTTTGCATATTGTTAAACGAGCCAAGGCTAGCTATTAAACTATCAATATGAATCGAAAATCTGGGACCCTGATGTAAACAAGACAAACGTCTTTCTCTGGTCTGCATCCCCTTAACAATTGTGTGTATTGAGCCGTACTGTATTGTACCTATTCTGCAATCTGTTAATAAAGTTCTCATTCATTCATTCATTCATTCAAACATAGACGATATTGAACAAGCCATAATCCACGTATTTTCAATCCAAACGCGAGAGAGAGAGAGAGAGAGAGAGAGAGAGAGAGAGAGAGAGAGAGAGAGAGAGAGAGAGAGAGAGAGAGAGAGAGAGAGAGAGAGACTCACTGTTTAGTTGACACGTCCAGGGCAGGAGGGCTTGCCTTGATAAAGTAGTGTATAATCCACTGTTGATGTATTCCAGACCACTGTCCACTGTGTCCAGACTGCATCCGCCATATAGCTTGTTAGCCAAGCTCTTTGAACTGCTGCGGTCAAGCAAGCGATACCGGAGTCTCATGGCAAGCACAGAAAGACTCAGAAGAAGCTTCTATCCCCAGGCCATCAGGATGCTCAACGAACAATAACACTATGTAACAACCATCAAATGCACTCACAGCACACACATCCACACGCACACACACTCACTTTAAACAAACAACTCACTGCAGCACCCACTTTACACACTTTAGAACACCTAAACACACTTTATATTTATTGGTAAAGAATTTGCACTACAACCCATACCTCATTACACCTTACTGTAAATTGTACCTAAATTGTACCTCATCCCATTTCTGCTTTGCACTATATAGTATATTGTATAGTATATTGTATGGTAACTCAGTTACTTCTACTCTGCATTGAACATTGTACATATGTACATACTGAACACCTACGTACGTGACTTCTATTTCATACTTGCTATACTTATTTTATTTTATTTTATACTTATCTATTTTTGTCTAGCACAGTCTGGAGCGTAACAGAAAGAAGCATTTTGTATAAAAGTATTCTGTACTTCTGTATGACAACTAATAAAGAAACTTGAAACTTGTTATTATCTAGCACACTCTCATGGAGCAAAACAGAAAGAACATTTCATGCAAAGTATTCTGTATTTCTGTATGACAAATAATAAAGAAACTTGAACTTGAAACAAATTTGGGTGTAGGAGTTCACACAAACAATATAAACAAACATAATATACCTGTCCTGGGGCACAGGATGAACATACAGTATGTGAACCTTTAAAACGGTGGCATTCCCCTTTAAACAGACTTTAAAACCAGTCTGTTCCGGTTAATGGTAACAAATCAAATCTGTACAAGGGTTTGGTTGTATTAACCAGTATTAAGCACTGCTGAGGAAAGGGTGATTCATCCAGCTGGTGAGCTAATGTGTGTGTGTGTGTGTGTGTGTGTGTGTGTGTGTGTGTGTGTGTGTGTGTGTGTGTGTGTGTGTGTGTGTGTGTGTGTGTGTGTGTGTGTGTGTGTGTGTGTGTGTGTGTGTGTGTGTGTGTGTGTGTGTGTGTGTGTGTGTGTGTGTGTGCGTGTGCGTATGTGTATGTGTGCGTGTGTGTGTGTGTGTGTAAGCTGTATATCTTCGGTCCAGCCTGCCTGGGGGAGACATGGGTACATATTGTACCATACATAGAGAATGTGCAGCCAATGCCACTCAGAGCCACAGGGTGCAACAACATAGACCAGGTGTTAGAGGGAGGTTGGCTGCGTACACAATGGAGGGATTGAGACCATTATGAAATACATTTTCTTCATATACAGGGGCGACAGTGGCTCAGGTAGAGCAGTCGTCTGGTAATCCGGAGGTTCCCGGTTCGATTCCCGCTCAGCGTGTCGAAGTGTCCTTGAGCAAGACACTTAACCCCTAATCGCTCCCAATGTGCAGGTTGGCACCTTGCATGGTCGCCTCCGCTGTCAGTGAGTGAATGGGTTGATGTTACATCATCTTTTATTTGTGGCACATCAATCCATCACTCTTAAAGGACGGACAAATTATAGACAGCTGCTGCCAGGAACCTGTTACCACAAGGCCAACATGGCGCTGTATGTTTTAGCTGGTTAAAGTGAGAGGACAGAGGACAGAGGGGAGGACAGAGGACAGAGTGAGAGGACAGAAGACAGAGTGAGAGGACAGAGGACAGAGTGAGGGGACAGAGTGAGAGGACAGAGGACAGAGTGAGGGGACAGAGGATAGAGTGAGAGGACAGAGGACAGAGTGAGAGGACAGAGTGAGAGGACAGAGGACAGAGTGAGGGGACAGAGGACGGAGTGAGAGGACAGAGTGAGAGGACAGAGGACAGAGTGAGGGGACAGAGGACGGAGTGAGAGGACAGAGTGAGAGGACAGAGGACAGAGTGAGGGGACAGAGGACGGAGTGAGAGGACAGAGTGAGAGGACAGAGGACAGAGTAAGAGGACAGAGTGAGGGGACAGAGGACAGAGTGAGAGGACAGAGGACAGAGTGAGGTACAGATGACAGAGTGAGGGGACAGAGGACAGAGTGAGAGGACAGATGACAGAGTGAGAGGACAGAGTGAGAGGACAGAGGACAGAGTGAGAGGACAGAGGACAGAGTGAGAGGACAGAGTGAGGGACAGAGTGAGAGGACAGAGGACAGAGTGAGAGGACAGAGGACAGAGTGAGAGGACAGAGTGAGGGACAGAGGACAGAGTGAGAGGACAGAGTGAGAGGACAGAGTGAGGGGACAGAGGACAGAGTGAGGGACAGAGGACAGAGTGAGGGGACAGAGGACATAGTGAGAGGACAGAGTGAGGGGACAGAGGACAGAGTGAGGGGACAGAGGACAGAGTGAGAGGACAGAGGACAGAGTGAGGGGACAGAGTGAGAGGACAGAGGACAGAGTGAGGGGACAGAGGACAGAGTGAGGGGACAGAGTGAGAGGACAGAGGACAGAGTGAGGGGACAGAGGACGGAGTGAGAGGACAGAGAGAGAGGACAGAGGACAGAGTGATGGGACAGAGGACGGAGTGAGAGGACAGAGTGAGAGGACAGAGGACAGAGTAAAAGGACAGAGTGAGAGGACAGAGAGAGAGGACAGAGGACAGAGTGAGGGGACAGAGGACGGAGTGAGAGGACAGAGAGAGAGGACAGAGGACAGAGTGAGAGGACAGAGGACAGAGTGAGGGACAGAGGACAGAGTGAGGGGACAGAGGACAGAGTGAGAGGACAGAGGACAGAGTGAGAGGACAGAGGACAGAGTGAGAGGACAGAGGACAGAGTGAGAGGACAGAGGACAGAGTGAGAGGACAGAGGACAGAGTGAGAGGACAGAGTGAGGGACAGAGTGAGAGGACAGAGGACAGAGTGAGAAGACAGAGTGAGGGACAGAGGACAGAGTGAGAGGACAGAGTGAGGGGACAGAGGACAGAGTGAGGGACAGAGGACAGAGTGAGAGGACAAAGGACAGAGTGAGAGGACAGAGTGAGGGGACAGAGGACAGAGTGAGGGGACAGAGGACAGAGTGAGGGACAGAGTGAGAGGACAGAGGATAGAGTGAGAGGACAGAGGACAGAGTGAGAGGACAGAGTGAGGGGACAGAGGACAGAGTGAGAGGACAGAGGACAGTGAGGGACAGAGGACAGAGTGAGGGACAGAGGACAGAGTGAGAGGACAGAGTGAGAGGACAGAGGACAGAGTGAGAGGACAGAGTGAGAGGACAGAGGACAGAGTGAGAGGACTGAGGACAGAGTGAGAGGACAGAGTGAGGGGACAGATGACAGAGTGAGAGGACAGAGTGAGGGAACAGAGGACAGAGTGAGAGGACAGAGGACAGAGTGAGGGGACAGAGGACAGAGTGAGAGGACAGAGTGAGGGAACAGAGGACAGAGTGAGAGGACAGAGTGAGGGGACAGAGGACAGAGTGAGAGGACAGAGTGAGGGGACAGAGGACAGAGTGAGATGACAGAGTGAGAGGACAGAGGACAGAGTGAGAGGACAGAGGACAGAGTGAGGGGACAGAGTGAGGGACAGAGGACAGAGTGAGAGGACAGAGTGAGAGGACAGAGGACAGAGTGAGAGGACAGAGTGAGGGGACAGAGGACAGAGTGAGAGGACAGAGGACAGAGTGAGAGGACAGAGGACAGAGTGAGGGGACAGAGGACAGAGTGAGAGGACAGAGGACATAGTGAGAGGACAGAGTGAGGGGACAGAGTGAGGGACAGAGGACGGAGTGAGGGACAGAGGACAGAGTGAGAGGACAGATGACAGAGTGAGAGGACAGAGGACAGAGTGAGAGGACAGAGGACAGAGTGAGAGGACAGAGGACAGAGTGAGAGGACAGAGGACAGAGTGAGGGGACAGAGGACAGAGTGAGAGGACAGAGGACAGAGTGAGAGGACAGAGGACAGAGTGAGAGGACAGAGGACAGAGTGAGGGGACAGAGGACAGAGTGAGAGGACAGAGGAAAGAGTGAGAGGACAGAGTGAGAGGACAGAGGACAGAGTGAGGGGACAGAGTGAGGGACAGAGGACAGAGTGAGGGACAGAGAACAGAGTGAGGGGACAGAGTGAGGGGACAGAGGACAGAGTGAGGGACAGAGGACAGAGTGAGGGGACAGAGGACAGAGTGAGGGGACAGAGGACAGAGTGAGAGGACAGCGTGAGAGGACAGAGGACAGAGTGAGGGGACAGAGGACAGAGTGAGAGGACAGAGGACAGAGTGAGAGGACAGAGGACAGAGTGAGAGGACAGAGTGAGAGGACAGAGTGAGAGGACAGAGGACAGAGTGAGGGACAGAGTGAGGGACAGAGGACAGAGTGAGAGGACAGAGGACAGAGTGAGGGACAGAGTGAGGGACAGAGGACAGAGTGAGAGGACAGAGTGAGGGACAGAGGACAGAGTGAGAGGACAGAGTGAGAGGACAGAGGACAGAGTGAGGGACAGAGAACAGAGTGAGAGGACATAGGACAGAGTGAGAGGACAGAGGACAGAGTGAGGGGACAGAGGACAGAGTGAGAGGACAGAGTGAGAGGACAGAGGACAGAGTGAGAGGACAGAGGACAGAGTGAGGGACAGAGGACAGAGTGAGGGACAGAGGACAGAGTGAGGGACAGAGGACAGGGTGAGGGACAGAGGACAGAGTGAGAGGACAGAGGACAGAGTGAGAGGACAGAGTGAGGGGACAGAGTGAGGGACAGAGGACAGAGTGAGGGACAGAGGACAGAGTGAGAGGACAGATGACAGAGTGAGAGGACAGAGGACAGAGTGAGAGGACAGAGGACAGATTGAGAGGACAGAGGACAGAGTGAGAGGACAGAGGACAGAGGACAGAGTGAGAGGACAGAGTGAGAGGACAGAGTGAGAGGACAGAGTGAGAGGACAGAGGACAGAGTGAGAGGACAGAGTGAGAGGACAGAGGACAGAGTGAGAGGACAGAAGACAGAGTGAGAGGACAGAGGACAGAGTGAGAGGACAGAGTGAGAGGACAGAGGACAGAGTGAGGGACAGAGGACAGAGTGAGAGGACAGAGGACATAGTGAGAGGACAGAGGACAGAGTGAGGGGACAGATGACAGAGTGAGAGGACATAGGACAGAGTGAGGGGACAGAGGACAGAGTGAGAGGACAGAGTGAGAGGAAAGAGGACAGAGTGAGAGGACAGAGGACAGAGTGAGAGGACAGAGTGAGAGGACAGAGTGAGAGGACAGAGGACAGAGTGAGGGACAGAGTGAGGGACAGAGGACAGAGTGAGAGGACAGAGGACAGAGTGAGGGACAGAGTGAGGGACAGAGGACAGAGTGAGAGGACAGAGTGAGGGACAGAGGACAGAGTGAGAGGACAGAGTGAGAGGACAGAGGACAGAGTGAGGGACAGAGAACAGAGTGAGAGGACAGAGGACAGAGTGAGAGGACAGAGGACAGAGTGAGGGGACAGAGGACAGAGTGAGAGGACAGAGTGAGAGGACAGAGGACAGAGTGAGAGGACAGAGGACAGAGTGAGGGACAGAGGACAGAGTGAGGGACAGAGGACAGAGTGAGGGACAGAGGACAGAGTGAGGGACAGAGGACAGAGTGAGAGGACAGAGGACAGAGTGAGGGACAGAGTGAGGGACAGAGGACAGAGTGAGAGGACAGAGGACAGAGTGAGGGACAGAGTGAGGGACAGAGGACAGAGTGAGAGGACAGAGTGAGGGACAGAGGACAGAGTGAGAGGACAGAGGACAGAGTGAGAGGACAGAGTGAGGGGACAGAGGACAGAGTGAGGGGACAGAGGACAGAGTGAGGGGACAGAGGACAGAGTGAGAGGACAGAGGACAGAGTGAGGGGACAGAGTGAGAGGACAGAGGACAGAGTGAGGGGACAGAGGACAGAGTGAGGGGACAGAGTGAGAGGACAGAGGACAGAGTGAGGGGACAGAGGACGGAGTGAGAGGACAGAGAGAGAGGACAGAGGACTGAGTGATGGGACAGAGGACGGAGTGAGAGGACAGAGTGAGAGGACAGAGGACAGAGTAAGAGGACAGAGTGAGAGGACAGAGAGAGAGGACAGAGGACAGAGTGAGGGGACAGAGGACGGAGTGAGAGGACAGAGAGAGAGGACAGAGGACAGAGTGAGAGGACAGAGGACAGAGTGAGGGACAGAGGACAGAGTGAGGGGACAGAGGACAGAGTGAGAGGACAGAGGACAGAGTGAGGGACAGATGACAGAGTGAGGGGACAGAGTGAGAGGACAGAGGACAGAGTGAGAGGACAGAGGACAGAGTGAGAGGACAGAGGACAGAGTGAGAGGACAGAGGACAGAGTGAGAGGACAGAGGACAAAGTGAGAGGACAGAGTGAGGGACAGAGTGAGAGGACAGAGGACAGAGTGAGAGGACAGAGTGAGGGACAGAGGACAGAGTGAGAGGACAGAGTGAGAGGACAGAGTGAGGGGACAGAGGACAGAGTGAGGGACAGAGGACAGAGTGAGAGGACAGAGGACAGAGTGAGAGGACAGAGTGAGGGGACAGAGGACAGAGTGAGGGGACAGAGGACAGAGTGAGGGGACAGAGGACAGAGTGAGAGGACAGAGGACAGAGTGAGAGGACAGAGGACAGAGTGAGAGGACAGAGTGAGGGGACAGAGGACAGAGTGAGGGGACAGAGGACAGAGTGAGGGGACAGAGGACAGAGTGAGAGGACAGAGGACAGAGTGAGGGGACAGAGTGAGAGGACAGAGGACAGAGTGAGGGGACAGAGGACAGAGTGAGGGGACAGAGTGAGAGGACAGAGGACAGAGTGAGGGGACAGAGGACGGAGTGAGAGGACAGAGAGAGAGGACAGAGGACAGAGTGATGGGACAGAGGACGGAGTGAGAGGACAGAGTGAGAGGACAGAGGACAGAGTAAGAGGACAGAGTGAGAGGACAGAGAGAGAGGACAGAGGACAGAGTGAGGGGACAGAGGACGGAGTGAGAGGACAGAGAGAGAGGACAGATGACAGAGTGAGAGGACAGAGGACAGAGTGAGGGACAGAGGACAGAGTGAGGGGACAGAGGACAGAGTGAGAGGACAGAGGACAGAGTGAGGGACAGATGACAGAGTGAGGGGACAGAGTGAGAGGACAGAGGACAGAGTGAGAGGACAGAGGACAGAGTGAGAGGACAGAGGACAGAGTGAGAGGACAGAGGACAGAGTGAGAGGACAGAGGACAAAGTGAGAGGACAGAGTGAGGGACAGAGTGAGAGGACAGAGGACAGAGTGAGAGGACAGAGTGAGGGACAGAGGACAGAGTGAGAGGACAGAGTGAGAGGACAGAGTGAGGGGACAGAGGACAGAGTGAGGGACAGAGGACAGAGTGAGAGGACAGAGGACAGAGTGAGAGGACAGAGTGAGGGGACAGAGGACAGAGTGAGGGGACAGAAGACAGAGTGAGGGGACAGAGGACAGAGTGAGGGACAGAGTGAGAGGACAGAGGATAGAGTGAGAGGACAGAGGACAGAGTGAGAGGACAGAGTGAGGGGACAGAGGACAGAGTGAGGGGACAGAGGACAGAGTGAGAGGACAGAGGACAGTGAGGGACAGAGGACAGAGTGAGGGACAGAGTGAGAGGACAGAGGACAGAGTGAGAGGACTGAGGACAGAGTGAGAGGACAGAGTGAGGGGACAGATGACAGAGTGAGAGGACAGAGTGAGGGAACAGAGGACAGAGTGAGAGGACAGAGGACAGAGTGAGGGGACAGAGGACAGAGTGAGAGGACAGAGTGAGGGAACAGAGGACAGAGTGAGAGGACAGAGTAAGGGGACAGAGGACAGAGTGAGAGGACAGAGTGAGGGGACAGAGGACAGAGTGAGATGACAGAGTGAGAGGACAGAGGACAGAGTGAGAGGACAGATTGAGAGGACAGAGGACAGAGTGAGAGGACAGAGGACAGAGTGAGGGGACAGAGTGAGGGACAGAGGACAGAGTGAGAGGACAGAGTGAGAGGACAGAGGACAGAGTGAGAGGACAGAGTGAGGGGACAGAGGACAGAGTGAGAGGACAGAGGACAGAGTGAGAGGACAGAGGACAGAGTGAGGGGACAGAGGACTGAGTGAGAGGACAGAGGACAGAGTGAGAGGACAGAGTGAGGGGACAGAGTGAGGGACAGAGGACGGAGTGAGGGACAGAGGACAGAGTGAGAGGACAGATGACAGAGTGAGAGGACAGAGGACAGAGTGAGAGGACAGAGGACAGAGTGAGAGGACAGAGGACAGAGTGAGAGGACAGAGGACAGAGTGAGGGGACAGAGGACAGAGTGAGAGGACAGAGGAAAGAGTGAGAGGACAGAGTGAGAGGACAGAGGACAGAGTGAGGGGACAGAGTGAGGGACAGAGGACAGAGTGAGGGACAGAGAACAGAGTGAGGGGACAGAGTGAGGGGACAGAGGACAGAGTGAGGGACAGAGGACAGAGTGAGGGGACAGAGGACAGAGTGAGGGGACAGAGGACAGAGTGAGAGGACAGCGTGAGAGGACAGAGGACAGAGTGAGGGGACAGAGGACAGAGTGAGAGGACAGAGGACAGAGTGAGAGGACAGAGGACAGAGTGAGAGGACAGAGTGAGAGGACAGAGTGAGAGGACAGAGGACAGAGTGAGGGACAGAGTGAGGGACAGAGGACAGAGTGAGAGGACAGAGGACAGAGTGAGGGACAGAGTGAGGGACAGAGGACAGAGTGAGAGGACAGAGTGAGGGACAGAGGACAGAGTGAGAGGACAGAGTGAGAGGACAGAGGACAGAGTGAGGGACAGAGAACAGAGTGAGAGGACAGAGGACAGAGTGAGAGGACAGAGGACAGAGTGAGGGGACAGAGGACAGAGTGAGAGGACAGAGTGAGAGGACAGAGGACAGAGTGAGAGGACAGAGGACAGAGTGAGGGACAGAGGACAGAGTGAGGGACAGAGGACAGAGTGAGGGACAGAGGACAGGGTGAGGGACAGAGGACAGAGTGAGAGGACAGAGGACAGAGTGAGAGGACAGAGTGAGGGGACAGAGTGAGGGACAGAGGACAGAGTGAGGGACAGAGGACAGAGTGAGAGGACAGATGACAGAGTGAGAGGACAGAGGACAGAGTGAGAGGACAGAGGACAGATTGAGAGGACAGAGGACAGAGTGAGAGGACAGAGGACAGAGGACAGAGTGAGAGGACAGAGTGAGAGGACAGAGTGAGAGGACAGAGGACAGAGTGAGAGGACAGAGTGAGAGGACAGAGGACAGAGTGAGAGGACAGAAGACAGAGTGAGAGGACAGAGGACAGAGTGAGAGGACAGAGTGAGAGGACAGAGGACAGAGTGAGGGACAGAGGACAGAGTGAGAGGACAGAGGACATAGTGAGAGGACAGAGGACAGAGTGAGGGGACAGATGACAGAGTGAGAGGACATAGGACAGAGTGAGGGGACAGAGGACAGAGTGAGAGGACAGAGTGAGAGGACAGAGGACAGAGTGAGAGGACAGAGGACAGAGTGAGAGGACAGAGTGAGAGGACAGAGTGAGAGGACAGAGGACAGAGTGAGGGACAGAGTGAGGGACAGAGGACAGAGTGAGAGGACAGAGGACAGAGTGAGGGACAGAGTGAGGGACAGAGGACAGAGTGAGAGGACAGAGTGAGGGACAGAGGACAGAGTGAGAGGACAGAGTGAGAGGACAGAGGACAGAGTGAGGGACAGAGAACAGAGTGAGAGGACAGAGGACAGAGTGAGAGGACAGAGGACAGAGTGAGGGGACAGAGGACAGAGTGAGAGGACAGAGTGAGAGGACAGAGGACAGAGTGAGAGGACAGAGGACAGAGTGAGGGACAGAGGACAGAGTGAGGGACAGAGGACAGAGTGAGGGACAGAGGACAGAGTGAGGGACAGAGGACAGAGTGAGAGGACAGAGGACAGAGTGAGGGACAGAGTGAGGGACAGAGGACAGAGTGAGAGGACAGAGGACAGAGTGAGGGACAGAGGACAGAGTGAGAGGACAGAGGACAGAGTGAGAGGACAGAGTGAGGGGACAGAGTGAGGGACAGAGGACAGAGTGAGGGACAGAGGACAGAGTGAGAGGACAGATGACAGAGTGAGAGGACAGAGGACAGAGTGAGAGGACAGAGGACAGATTGAGAGGGCAGAGGACAGAGTGAGAGGACAGAGGACAGAGGACAGAGTGAGAGGACAGAGGACAGAGTGAGAGGACAGAGTGAGAGGACAGAGTGAGAGGACAGAGGACAGAGTGAGAGGACAGAGTGAGAGGACAGAGGACAGAGTGAGAGGACAGAGGACAGAGTGAGAGGACAGAGGACAGAGTGAGAGGACAGAGTGAGAGGACAGAGGACAGAGTGAGAGGACAGAGTGAGGGGACAGAGTGAGGGACAGAGGACGGAGTGAGGGACAGAGGACAGAGTGAGAGGACAGATGACAGAGTGAGAGGACAGAGGACAGAGTGAGAGGACAGAGGACAGAGTGAGAGGACAGAGGACAGAGTGAGAGGACAGAGGACAGAGTGAGGGGACAGAGGACAGAGTGAGAGGACAGAGGAAAGAGTGAGAGGACAGAGTGAGAGGACAGAGGACAGAGTGAGGGGACAGAGTGAGGGACAGAGGACAGAGTGAGGGACAGAGAACAGAGTGAGGGGACAGAGTGAGGGGACAGAGGACAGAGTGAGGGACAGAGGACAGAGTGAGGGGACAGAGGACAGAGTGAGGGGACAGAGGACAGAGTGAGAGGACAGCGTGAGAGGACAGAGGACAGAGTGAGGGGACAGAGGACAGAGTGAGAGGACAGAGGACAGAGTGAGAGGACAGAGGACAGAGTGAGAGGACAGAGTGAGAGGACAGAGTGAGAGGACAGAGGACAGAGTGAGGGACAGAGTGAGGGACAGAGGACAGAGTGAGAGGACAGAGGACAGAGTGAGGGACAGAGTGAGGGACAGAGGACAGAGTGAGAGGACAGAGTGAGGGACAGAGGACAGAGTGAGAGGACAGAGTGAGAGGACAGAGGACAGAGTGAGGGACAGAGAACAGAGTGAGAGGACAGAGGACAGAGTGAGAGGACAGAGGACAGAGTGAGAGGACAGAGTGAGGGGACAGAGGACAGAGTGAGGGACAGAGGACAGAGTGAGGGGACAGAGGACAGAGTGAGAGGACAGAGGACAGAGTGAGAGGACAGAGGACAGAGTGAGAGGACAGAGTGAGGGGACAGAGGACAGAGTGAGGGGACAGAGGACAGAGTGAGGGGACAGAGGACAGAGTGAGAGGACAGAGGACAGAGTGAGGGGACAGAGTGAGAGGACAGAGGACAGAGTGAGGGGACAGAGGACAGAGTGAGGGGACAGAGTGAGAGGACAGAGGACAGAGTGAGGGGACAGAGGACGGAGTGAGAGGACAGAGAGAGAGGACAGAGGACAGAGTGATGGGACAGAGGACGGAGTGAGAGGACAGAGTGAGAGGACAGAGGACAGAGTAAGAGGACAGAGTGAGAGGACAGAGAGAGAGGACAGAGGACAGAGTGAGGGGACAGAGGACGGAGTGAGAGGACAGAGAGAGAGGACAGAGGACAGAGTGAGAGGACAGAGGACAGAGTGAGGGACAGAGGACAGAGTGAGGGGACAGAGGACAGAGTGAGAGGACAGAGGACAGAGTGAGGGACAGATGACAGAGTGAGGGGACAGAGTGAGAGGACAGAGGACAGAGTGAGATGACAGAGGACAGAGTGAGAGGACAGAGGACAGAGTGAGAGGACAGAGGACAGAGTGAGAGGACAGAGGACAAAGTGAGAGGACAGAGTGAGGGACAGAGTGAGAGGACAGAGGACAGAGTGAGAGGACAGAGTGAGGGACAGAGGACAGAGTGAGAGGACAGAGTGAGAGGACAGAGTGAGGGGACAGAGGACAGAGTGAGGGACAGAGGACAGAGTGAGAGGACAGAGGACAGAGTGAGAGGACAGAGTGAGGGGACAGAGGACAGAGTGAGGGGACAGAGGACAGAGTGAGGGGACAGAGGACAGAGTGAGAGGACAGAGGACAGAGTGAGAGGACAGAGGACAGAGTGAGAGGACAGAGTGAGGGGACAGAGGACAGAGTGAGGGGACAGAGGACAGAGTGAGGGGACAGAGGACAGAGTGAGAGGACAGAGGACAGAGTGAGGGGACAGAGTGAGGGGACAGAGGACAGAGTGAGGGGACAGAGGACAGAGTGAGGGGACAGAGTGAGAGGACAGAGGACAGAGTGAGGGGACAGAGGACGGAGTGAGAGGACAGAGAGAGAGGACAGAGGACAGAGTGATGGGACAGAGGACGGAGTGAGAGGACAGAGTGAGAGGACAGAGGACAGAGTAAGAGGACAGAGTGAGAGGACAGAGAGAGAGGACAGAGGACAGAGTGAGGGGACAGAGGACGGAGTGAGAGGACAGAGAGAGAGGACAGATGACAGAGTGAGAGGACAGAGGACAGAGTGAGGGACAGAGGACAGAGTGAGGGGACAGAGGACAGAGTGAGAGGACAGAGGACAGAGTGAGGGACAGATGACAGAGTGAGGGGACAGAGTGAGAGGACAGAGGACAGAGTGAGAGGACAGAGGACAGAGTGAGAGGACAGAGGACAGAGTGAGAGGACAGAGGACAGAGTGAGAGGACAGAGGACAAAGTGAGAGGACAGAGTGAGGGACAGAGTGAGAGGACAGAGGACAGAGTGAGAGGACAGAGTGAGGGACAGAGGACAGAGTGAGGGGACAGAGGACAGAGTGAGGGGACAGAGGACAGAGTGAGAGGACAGAGGACAGAGTGAGGGGACAGAGTGAGAGGACAGAGGACAGAGTGAGGGGACAGAGGACAGAGTGAGGGGACAGAGTGAGAGGACAGAGGACAGAGTGAGGGGACAGAGGACGGAGTGAGAGGACAGAGAGAGAGGACAGAGGACAGAGTGATGGGACAGAGGACGGAGTGAGAGGACAGAGTGAGAGGACAGAGGACAGAGTAAGAGGACAGAGTGAGAGGACAGAGAGAGAGGACAGAGGACAGAGTGAGGGGACAGAGGACGGAGTGAGAGGACAGAGAGAGAGGACAGAGGACAGAGTGAGAGGACAGAGGACAGAGTGAGGGACAGAGGACAGAGTGAGGGGACAGAGGACAGAGTGAGAGGACAGAGGACAGAGTGAGGGACAGATGACAGAGTGAGGGGACAGAGTGAGAGGACAGAGGACAGAGTGAGAGGACAGAGGACAGAGTGAGAGGACAGAGGACAGAGTGAGAGGACAGAGGACAGAGTGAGAGGACAGAGGACAAAGTGAGAGGACAGAGTGAGGGACAGAGTGAGAGGACAGAGGACAGAGTGAGAGGACAGAGTGAGGGACAGAGGACAGAGTGAGAGGACAGAGTGAGAGGACAGAGTGAGGGGACAGAGGACAGAGTGAGGGACAGAGGACAGAGTGAGAGGACAGAGGACAGAGTGAGAGGACAGAGTGAGGGGACAGAGGACAGAGTGAGGGGACAGAGGACAGAGTGAGGGGACAGAGGACAGAGTGAGAGGACAGAGGACAGAGTGAGAGGACAGAGGACAGAGTGAGAGGACAGAGTGAGGGGACAGAGGACAGAGTGAGGGGACAGAGGACAGAGTGAGGGGACAGAGGACAGAGTGAGAGGACAGAGGACAGAGTGAGGGGACAGAGTGAGGGGACAGAGGACAGAGTGAGGGGACAGAGGACAGAGTGAGGGGACAGAGTGAGAGGACAGAGGACAGAGTGAGGGGACAGAGGACGGAGTGAGAGGACAGAGAGAGAGGACAGAGGACAGAGTGATGGGACAGAGGACGGAGTGAGAGGACAGAGTGAGAGGACAGAGGACAGAGTAAGAGGACAGAGTGAGAGGACAGAGAGAGAGGACAGAGGACAGAGTGAGGGGACAGAGGACGGAGTGAGAGGACAGAGAGAGAGGACAGATGACAGAGTGAGAGGACAGAGGACAGAGTGAGGGACAGAGGACAGAGTGAGGGGACAGAGGACAGAGTGAGAGGACAGAGGACAGAGTGAGGGACAGATGACAGAGTGAGGGGACAGAGTGAGAGGACAGAGGACAGAGTGAGAGGACAGAGGACAGAGTGAGAGGACAGAGGACAGAGTGAGAGGACAGAGGACAGAGTGAGAGGACAGAGGACAAAGTGAGAGGACAGAGTGAGGGACAGAGTGAGAGGACAGAGGACAGAGTGAGAGGACAGAGTGAGGGACAGAGGACAGAGTGAGAGGACAGAGTGAGAGGACAGAGTGAGGGGACAGAGGACAGAGTGAGGGACAGAGGACAGAGTGAGAGGACAGAGGACAGAGTGAGAGGACAGAGTGAGGGGACAGAGGACAGAGTGAGGGGACAGAAGACAGAGTGAGGGGACAGAGGACAGAGTGAGGGACAGAGTGAGAGGACAGAGGATAGAGTGAGAGGACAGAGGACAGAGTGAGAGGACAGAGTGAGGGGACAGAGGACAGAGTGAGGGGACAGAGGACAGAGTGAGAGGACAGAGGACAGTGAGGGACAGAGGACAGAGTGAGGGACAGAGTGAGAGGACAGAGGACAGAGTGAGAGGACTGAGGACAGAGTGAGAGGACAGAGTGAGGGGACAGATGACAGAGTGAGAGGACAGAGTGAGGGAACAGAGGACAGAGTGAGAGGACAGAGGACAGAGTGAGGGGACAGAGGACAGAGTGAGAGGACAGAGTGAGGGAACAGAGGACAGAGTGAGAGGACAGAGTGAGGGGACAGAGGACAGAGTGAGAGGACAGAGTGAGGGGACAGAGGACAGAGTGAGATGACAGAGTGAGAGGACAGAGGACAGAGTGAGAGGACAGATTGAGAGGACAGAGGACAGAGTGAGAGGACAGAGGACAGAGTGAGGGGACAGAGTGAGGGACAGAGGACAGAGTGAGAGGACAGAGTGAGAGGACAGAGGACAGAGTGAGAGGACAGAGTGAGGGGACAGAGGACAGAGTGAGAGGACAGAGGACAGAGTGAGAGGACAGAAGACAGAGTGAGGGGACAGAGGACTGAGTGAGAGGACAGAGGACAGAGTGAGAGGACAGAGTGAGGGGACAGAGTGAGGGACAGAGGACGGAGTGAGGGACAGAGGACAGAGTGAGAGGACAGATGACAGAGTGAGAGGACAGAGGACAGAGTGAGAGGACAGAGGACAGAGTGAGAGGACAGAGGACAGAGTGAGAGGACAGAGGACAGAGTGAGGGGACAGAGGACAGAGTGAGAGGACAGAGGAAAGAGTGAGAGGACAGAGTGAGAGGACAGAGGACAGAGTGAGGGGACAGAGTGAGGGACAGAGGACAGAGTGAGGGACAGAGAACAGAGTGAGGGGACAGAGTGAGGGGACAGAGGACAGAGTGAGGGACAGAGGACAGAGTGAGGGGACAGAGGACAGAGTGAGGGGACAGAGGACAGAGTGAGAGGACAGCGTGAGAGGACAGAGGACAGAGTGAGGGGACAGAGGACAGAGTGAGAGGACAGAGGACAGAGTGAGAGGACAGAGGACAGAGTGAGAGGACAGAGTGAGAGGACAGAGTGAGAGGACAGAGGACAGAGTGAGGGACAGAGTGAGGGACAGAGGACAGAGTGAGAGGACAGAGGACAGAGTGAGGGACAGAGTGAGGGACAGAGGACAGAGTGAGAGGACAGAGTGAGGGACAGAGGACAGAGTGAGAGGACAGAGTGAGAGGACAGAGGACAGAGTGAGGGACAGAGAACAGAGTGAGAGGACAGAGGACAGAGTGAGAGGACAGAGGACAGAGTGAGGGGACAGAGGACAGAGTGAGAGGACAGAGTGAGAGGACAGAGGACAGAGTGAGAGGACAGAGGACAGAGTGAGGGACAGAGGACAGAGTGAGGGACAGAGGACAGAGTGAGGGACAGAGGACAGGGTGAGGGACAGAGGACAGAGTGAGAGGACAGAGGACAGAGTGAGAGGACAGAGTGAGGGGACAGAGTGAGGGACAGAGGACAGAGTGAGGGACAGAGGACAGAGTGAGAGGACAGATGACAGAGTGAGAGGACAGAGGACAGAGTGAGAGGACAGAGGACAGATTGAGAGGACAGAGGACAGAGTGAGAGGACAGAGGACAGAGTGAGAGGACAGAGGACAGAGTGAGAGGACAGAGTGAGAGGACAGAGGACAGAGTGAGAGGACAGAGTGAGAGGACAGAGGACAGAGTGAGAGGACAGAAGACAGAGTGAGAGGACAGAGGACAGAGTGAGAGGACAGAGTGAGAGGACAGAGGACAGAGTGAGGGACAGAGGACAGAGTGAGAGGACAGAGGACATAGTGAGAGGACAGAGGACAGAGTGAGGGGACAGATGACAGAGTGAGAGGACATAGGACAGAGTGAGGGGACAGAGGACAGAGTGAGAGGACAGCGTGAGAGGACAGATGACAGAGTGAGGGGACAGAGGACAGAGTGAGAGGACAGAGGACAGAGTGAGAGGACAGAGGACAGAGTGAGAGGACAGAGTGAGAGGACAGAGTGAGAGGACAGAGGACAGAGTGAGGGACAGAGTGAGGGACAGAGGACAGAGTGAGAGGACAGAGGACAGAGTGAGGGACAGAGTGAGGGACAGAGGACAGAGTGAGAGGACAGAGTGAGGGACAGAGGACAGAGTGAGAGGACAGAGTGAGAGGACAGAGGACAGAGTGAGGGACAGAGAACAGAGTGAGAGGACAGAGGACAGAGTGAGAGGACAGAGGACAGAGTGAGGGGACAGAGGACAGAGTGAGAGGACAGAGTGAGAGGACAGAGGACAGAGTGAGAGGACAGAGGACAGAGTGAGGGACAGAGGACAGAGTGAGGGACAGAGGACAGAGTGAGGGACAGAGGACAGAGTGAGGGACAGAGGACAGAGTGAGAGGACAGAGGACAGAGTGAGAGGACAGAGTGAGGGGACAGAGTGAGGGACAGAGGACAGAGTGAGGGACAGAGGACAGAGTGAGAGGACAGATGACAGAGTGAGAGGACAGAGGACAGAGTGAGAGGACAGAGGACAGATTGAGAGGACAGAGGACAGAGTGAGAGGACAGAGGACAGAGGACAGAGTGAGAGGACAGAGGACAGAGTGAGAGGACAGAGTGAGAGGACAGAGTGAGAGGACAGAGGACAGAGTGAGAGGACAGAGTGAGAGGACAGAGGACAGAGTGAGAGGACAGAGGACAGAGTGAGAGGACAGAGGACAGAGTGAGAGGACAGAGTGAGAGGACAGAGGACAGAGTGAGAGGACAGAGTGAGGGGACAGAGTGAGGGACAGAGGACGGAGTGAGGGACAGAGGACAGAGTGAGAGGACAGATGACAGAGTGAGAGGACAGAGGACAGAGTGAGAGGACAGAGGACAGAGTGAGAGGACAGAGGACAGAGTGAGAGGACAGAGGACAGAGTGAGGGGACAGAGGACAGAGTGAGAGGACAGAGGAAAGAGTGAGAGGACAGAGTGAGAGGACAGAGGACAGAGTGAGGGGACAGAGTGAGGGACAGAGGACAGAGTGAGGGACAGAGAACAGAGTGAGGGGACAGAGTGAGGGGACAGAGGACAGAGTGAGGGACAGAGGACAGAGTGAGGGGACAGAGGACAGAGTGAGGGGACAGAGGACAGAGTGAGAGGACAGCGTGAGAGGACAGAGGACAGAGTGAGGGGACAGAGGACAGAGTGAGAGGACAGAGGACAGAGTGAGAGGACAGAGGACAGAGTGAGAGGACAGAGTGAGAGGACAGAGTGAGAGGACAGAGGACAGAGTGAGGGACAGAGTGAGGGACAGAGGACAGAGTGAGAGGACAGAGGACAGAGTGAGGGACAGAGTGAGGGACAGAGGACAGAGTGAGAGGACAGAGTGAGGGACAGAGGACAGAGTGAGAGGACAGAGTGAGAGGACAGAGGACAGAGTGAGGGACAGAGAACAGAGTGAGAGGACAGAGGACAGAGTGAGAGGACAGAGGACAGAGTGAGGGGACAGAGGACAGAGTGAGAGGACAGAGTGAGAGGACAGAGGACAGAGTGAGAGGACAGAGGACAGAGTGAGGGACAGAGGACAGAGTGAGGGACAGAGGACAGAGTGAGGGACAGAGGACAGGGTGAGGGACAGAGGACAGAGTGAGAGGACAGAGGACAGAGTGAGAGGACAGAGTGAGGGGACAGAGTGAGGGACAGAGGACAGAGTGAGGGACAGAGGACAGAGTGAGAGGACAGATGACAGAGTGAGAGGACAGAGGACAGAGTGAGAGGACAGAGGACAGATTGAGAGGACAGAGGACAGAGTGAGAGGACAGAGGACAGAGGACAGAGTGAGAGGACAGAGGACAGAGTGAGAGGACAGAGTGAGAGGACAGAGTGAGAGGACAGAGGACAGAGTGAGAGGACAGAGTGAGAGGACAGAGGACAGAGTGAGAGGACAGAGGACAGAGTGAGAGGACAGAGGACAGAGTGAGAGGACAGAGGACAGAGTGAGGGACAGAGGACAGAGTGAGAGGACAGAGGACATAGTGAGAGGACAGAGGACAGAGTGAGGGGACAGATGACAGAGTGAGAGGATATAGGACAGAGTGAGAGGACAGAGGACAGAGTGAGAGGACAGCGGACAGAGTGAGAGGACAGCGGACAGAGTGAGGGGACAGAGGACAGAGTGAGATGACAGAGGACAGAGTGAGAGGACAGAGGACAGAGTGAGAGGACAGAGTGAGAGGACAGAGGACAGAGTGAGGGACAGAGGACAGAGTGAGAGGACAGAGGACATAGTGAGAGGACAGAGGACAGAGTGAGGGGACAGAGGACAGAGTGAGGGGACAGAGGACAGAGTGAGAGGACAGATGACAGAGTGAGGGAACAGAGGACAGGGACAGAGGACAGAGTGAGAGGACAGAGTGAGAGGACAGAGGACAGAGTGAGAGGACAGAGGACAGAGTGAGGGACAGAGTGAGGGACAGAGGACAGAGTGAGAGGACAGAGGACAGAGTGAGAGGACTGAGGACAGAGTGAGAGGACAGAGGACAGAGTGAGGGGACAGAGGACAGAGTGAGAGGACAGAGGACAGAGTGAGAGGACAGAGGACATAGTGATAGGACAGAGTGAGAGGACAGAGGACAGAGTGAGGGGACAGAGGACAGAGTGAGAGGACAGAGGACATAGTGAGAGGACAGAGGACAGAGTGAGAGGACAGAGTGAGAGGACAGAGGACAGAGTGAGAGGACAGAGGACAGAGTGAGAGGACAGAGTGAGAGGACAGAGGACAGCGTGAGAGGACAGAGGACAGAGTGAGGGGACAGAGGACAGAGTGAGAGGACAGAGGACAGAGTGAGAGGACAGAGGACAGAGTGAGAGGACAGAGTGAGAGGACAGAGTGAGGGACAGAGGACAGAGTTAGAGGACAGATGACAGAGTGAGGGACAGAGGACAGAGTGAGGGGACAGAGGACAGAGTGAGGGGACAGAGGACAGAGTGAGGGACAGAGGACAGAGTGAGGGGACAGAGGACAGAGTGAGGGGACAGAGGACAGAGTGAGAGGACAGAGTGAGGGGACAGAGGACAGAGTGAGGGACAGAGTGAGAGGACAGAGGACAGAGTGAGAGGACAGAGGACAGAGTGAGAGGACGGAGTGAGAGGACAGAGGACAGAGGACAGAGTGAGAGGACAGAGGACATAGTGAGAGGACAGAGGACAGAGTGAGGGGACAGAGGACAGAGTGAGGGGACAGAGGACAGAGTGAGAGGACAGATGACAGAGTGAGAGGACAGAGGACAGAGTGAGAGGACAGAGGACAGAGTGAGAGGACAGAGTGAGGGGACAGAGTGAGGGACAGAGTGAGGGACAGAGGACAGAGTGAGAGGTCAGAGGACAGAGTGAGAGGACCGAGGACAGAGTGAGAGGACAGAGGACAGAGTGAGAGGACAGAGTGAGGGGACAGAGTGAGGGACAGAGGACAGAGTGAGGGACAGAGGACAGAGTGAGAGGACAGATGACAGAATGAGAGGACAGAGGACAGAGTGAGAGGACAGAGGACGGAGTGAGAGGACAGAGGACAGAGTGAGAGGACAGAGTGAGAGGACAGAGGACAGATTGAGAGGACAGAGGACAGAGTAAGAGGACAGAGTGAGAGGACAGAGGACAGAGTGAGGGGACAGAGGACAGAGTGAGAGGACAGAGTGAGAGGACAGAGGACAGAGTGAGAGGACAGAGTGAGGGGACAGAGTGAGGGACAGAGGACGGAGTGAGGGACAGAGGACAGAGTGAGAGGACAGATGACAGAGTGAGAGGACAGAGGACAGAGTGAGAGGACAGAGGACAGAGTGAGAGGACAGAGGACAGAGTGAGAGGACAGAGGACAGAGTGAGGGGACAGAGGACAGAGTGAGAGGACAGAGGAAAGAGTGAGAGGACAGAGTGAGAGGACAGAGGACAGAGTGAGGGGACAGAGTGAGGGACAGAGGACAGAGTGAGGGACAGAGAACAGAGTGAGGGGACAGAGTGAGGGGACAGAGGACAGAGTGAGGGACAGAGGACAGAGTGAGGGACAGAGGACAGAGTGAGGGGACAGAGGACAGAGTGAGGGGACAGAGGACAGAGTGAGAGGACAGCGTGAGAGGACAGAGGACAGAGTGAGGGGACAGAGGACAGAGTGAGAGGACAGAGGACAGAGTGAGAGGACAGAGGACAGAGTGAGAGGACAGAGTGAGAGGACAGAGTGAGGGACAGAGGACAGAGTGAGGGACAGAGGACAGAGTGAGGGGACAGAGGACAGAGTGAGGGGACAGAGGACAGAGTGAGAGGACAGCGTGAGAGGACAGAGGACAGAGTGAGGGGACAGAGGACAGAGTGAGAGGACAGAGGACAGAGTGAGAGGACAGAGGACAGAGTGAGAGGACAGAGTGAGAGGACAGAGTGAGAGGACAGAGGACAGAGTGAGGGGACAGAGGACAGAGTGAGAGGACAGAGGACAGAGTGAGAGGACAGAGGACAGAGTGAGAGGACAGAGTGAGAGGACAGAGGACAGAGTGAGAGGACAGAGTGAGGGGACAGAGTGAGGGACAGAGGACGGAGTGAGGGACAGAGGACAGAGTGAGAGGACAGATGACAGAGTGAGAGGACAGAGGACAGAGTGAGAGGACAGAGGACAGAGTGAGAGGACAGAGGACAGAGTGAGAGGACAGAGGACAGAGTGAGGGGACAGAGGACAGAGTGAGAGGACAGAGGAAAGAGTGAGAGGACAGAGTGAGAGGACAGAGGACAGAGTGAGGGGACAGAGTGAGGGACAGAGGACAGAGTGAGGGACAGAGAACAGAGTGAGGGGACAGAGTGAGGGGACAGAGGACAGAGTGAGGGACAGAGGACAGAGTGAGGGGACAGAGGACAGAGTGAGGGGACAGAGGACAGAGTGAGAGGACAGCGTGAGAGGACAGAGGACAGAGTGAGGGGACAGAGGACAGAGTGAGAGGACAGAGGACAGAGTGAGAGGACAGAGGACAGAGTGAGAGGACAGAGTGAGAGGACAGAGTGAGAGGACAGAGGACAGAGTGAGGGACAGAGTGAGGGACAGAGGACAGAGTGAGAGGACAGAGGACAGAGTGAGGGACAGAGTGAGGGACAGAGGACAGAGTGAGAGGACAGAGTGAGGGACAGAGGACAGAGTGAGAGGACAGAGTGAGAGGACAGAGGACAGAGTGAGGGACAGAGAACAGAGTGAGAGGACAGAGGACAGAGTGAGAGGACAGAGGACAGAGTGAGGGGACAGAGGACAGAGTGAGAGGACAGAGTGAGAGGACAGAGGACAGAGTGAGAGGACAGAGGACAGAGTGAGGGACAGAGGACAGAGTGAGGGACAGAGGACAGAGTGAGGGACAGAGGACAGGGTGAGGGACAGAGGACAGAGTGAGAGGACAGAGGACAGAGTGAGAGGACAGAGTGAGGGGACAGAGTGAGGGACAGAGGACAGAGTGAGGGACAGAGGACAGAGTGAGAGGACAGATGACAGAGTGAGAGGACAGAGGACAGAGTGAGAGGACAGAGGACAGATTGAGAGGACAGAGGACAGAGTGAGAGGACAGAGGACAGAGGACAGAGTGAGAGGACAGAGGACAGAGTGAGAGGACAGAGTGAGAGGACAGAGGACAGAGTGAGAGGACAGAGTGAGAGGACAGAGGACAGAATGAGAGGACAGAGGACAGAGTGAGAGGACAGAGGACAGAGTGAGAGGACAGAGGACAGAGTGAGGGACAGAGGACAGAGTGAGAGGACAGAGGACATAGTGAGAGGACAGAGGACAGAGTGAGGGGACAGATGACAGAGTGAGAGGACATAGGACAGAGTGAGAGGACAGAGGACAGAGTGAGAGGACAGCGGACAGAGTGAGAGGACAGCGGACAGAGTGAGGGGACAGAGGACAGAGTGAGAGGACAGAGGACAGAGCGAGAGGACAGAGGACAGAGTGAGAGGACAGAGTGAGAGGACAGAGGACAGAGTGAGGGACAGAGGACAGAGTGAGAGGACAGAGGACATAGTGAGAGGACAGAGGACAGAGTGAGGGGACAGAGGACAGAGTGAGGGGACAGAGGACAGAGTGAGAGGACAGATGACAGAGTGAGGGAACAGAGGACAGGGACAGAGGACAGAGTGAGAGGACAGAGTGAGAGGACAGAGGACAGAGTGAGAGGACAGAGGACAGAGTGAGGGACAGAGTGAGGGACAGAGGACAGAGTGAGAGGACAGAGGACAGAGTGAGAGGACTGAGGACAGAGTGAGAGGACAGAGGACAGAGTGAGGGGACAGAGGACAGAGTGAGAGGACAGAGGACAGAGTGAGAGGACAGAGGACATAGTGATAGGACAGAGTGAGAGGACAGAGGACAGAGTGAGGGGACAGAGGACAGAGTGAGAGGACAGAGGACATAGTGAGAGGACAGAGGACAGAGTGAGAGGACAGAGTGAGAGGACAGAGGACAGAGTGAGAGGACAGAGGACAGAGTGAGAGGACAGAGTGAGAGGACAGAGGACAGCGTGAGAGGACAGAGGACAGAGTGAGGGGACAGAGGACAGAGTGAGAGGACAGAGGACAGAGTGAGAGGACAGAGGACAGAGTGAGAGGACAGAGTGAGAGGACAGAGTGAGGGACAGAGGACAGAGTGAGAGGACAGATGACAGAGTGAGGGACAGAGGACAGAGTGAGGGGACAGAGGACAGAGTGAGGGGACAGAGGACAGAGTGAGGGACAGAGGACAGAGTGAGGGGACAGAGGACAGAGTGAGCGGACAGAGGACAGAGTGAGAGGACAGAGTGAGGGGACAGAGGACAGAGTGAGGGACAGAGTGAGAGGACAGAGGACAGAGTGAGAGGACAGAGGACAGAGTGAGAGGACGGAGTGAGAGGACAGAGGACAGAGGACAGAGTGAGAGGACAGAGGACATAGTGAGAGGACAGAGGACAGAGTGAGGGGACAGAGGACAGAGTGAGGGGACAGAGGACAGAGTGAGAGGACAGATGACAGAGTGAGAGGACAGAGGACAGAGTGAGAGGACAGAGGACAGAGTGAGAGGACAGAGTGAGGGGACAGAGTGAGGGACAGAGTGAGGGACAGAGGACAGAGTGAGAGGACAGAGGACAGAGTGAGAGGACCGAGGACAGAGTGAGAGGACAGAGGACAGAGTGAGAGGACAGAGTGAGGGGACAGAGTGAGGGACAGAGGACAGAGTGAGGGACAGAGGACAGAGTGAGAGGACAGATGACAGAATGAGAGGACAGAGGACAGAGTGAGAGGACAGAGGACGGAGTGAGAGGACAGAGGACAGAGTGAGAGGACAGAGTGAGAGGACAGAGGACAGATTGAGAGGACAGAGGACAGAGTAAGAGGACAGAGTGAGAGGACAGAGGACAGAGTGAGGGGACAGAGGACAGAGTGAGAGGACAGAGTGAGAGGACAGAGGACAGAGTGAGAGGACAGAGTGAGGGGACAGAGTGAGGGACAGAGGACGGAGTGAGGGACAGAGGACAGAGTGAGAGGACAGATGACAGAGTGAGAGGACAGAGGACAGAGTGAGAGGACAGAGGACAGAGTGAGAGGACAGAGGACAGAGTGAGAGGACAGAGGACAGAGTGAGGGGACAGAGGACAGAGTGCGAGGACAGAGGAAAGAGTGAGAGGACAGAGTGAGAGGACAGAGGACAGAGTGAGGGGACAGAGTGAGGGACAGAGGACAGAGTGAGGGACAGAGAACAGAGTGAGGGGACAGAGTGAGGGGACAGAGGACAGAGTGAGGGACAGAGGACAGAGTGAGGGGACAGAGGACAGAGTGAGGGGACAGAGGACAGAGTGAGAGGACAGCGTGAGAGGACAGAGGACAGAGTGAGGGGACAGAGGACAGAGTGAGAGGACAGAGGACAGAGTGAGAGGACAGAGGACAGAGTGAGAGGACAGAGTGAGAGGACAGAGTGAGATGACAGAGGACAGAGTGAGGGACAGAGTGAGGGACAGAGGACAGAGTGAGAGGACAGAGTGAGGGACAGAGGACAGAGTGAGAGGACAGAGTGAGAGGACAGAGGACAGAGTGAGGGACAGAGAACAGAGTGAGAGGACAGAGGACAGAGTGAGAGGACAGAGGACAGAGTGAGGGGACAGAGGACAGAGTGAGAGGACAGATGACAGAGTGAGAGGACAGAGGACAGAGTGAGAGGACAGAGGACAGAGTGAGAGGACAGAGTGAGGGGACAGAGTGAGGGACAGAGTGAGGGACAGAGGACAGAGTGAGAGGACAGATGACAGAGTGAGAGGACAGAGGACAGAGTGAGAGGACAGAGGACAGAGTGAGAGGACAGAGTGAGGGGACAGAGTGAGGGACAGAGTGAGGGACAGAGGACAGAGTGAGAGGACAGAGGACAGAGTGAGAGGACCGAGGACAGAGTGAGAGGACAGAGGACAGAGTGAGAGGACAGAGTGAGGGGACAGAGTGAGGGACAGAGGACAGAGTGAGGGACAGAGGACAGAGTGAGAGGACAGATGACAGAGTGAGAGGACAGAGGACAGAGTGAGGGGACAGAGTGAGGGACAGAGGACAGAGTGAGAGGACAGAGTGAGAGGACAGAGGACAGAGTGAGAGGACAGAGTGAGGGGACAGAGGACAGAGTGAGAGGACAGAGGACAGAGTGAGAGGACAGAGGACAGAGTGAGGGGACAGAGGACTGAGTGAGAGGACAGAGGACAGAGTGAGAGGACAGAGGACAGAGTGAGGGGACAGAGGACAGAGTGAGAGGACAGAGTGAGAGGACAGAGGACAGAGTGAGGGGACAGAGTGAGGGACAGAGGACAGAGTGAGGGACAGAGAACAGAGTGAGGGGACAGAGTGAGGGGACAGAGGACAGAGTGAGGGACAGAGGACAGAGTGAGGGGACAGAGGACAGAGTGAGGGGACAGAGGACAGAGTGAGAGGACAGCGTGAGAGGACAGAGGACAGAGTGAGGGGACAGAGGACAGAGTGAGAGGACAGAGGACAGAGTGAGAGGACAGAGGACAGAGTGAGAGGACAGAGTGAGAGGACAGAGTGAGAGGACAGAGGACAGAGTGAGGGACAGAGTGAGGGACAGAGGACAGAGTGAGAGGACAGAGGACAGAGTGAGGGACAGAGTGAGGGACAGAGGACAGAGTGAGAGGACAGAGTGAGGGACAGAGGACAGAGTGAGAGGACAGAGTGAGAGGACAGAGGACAGAGTGAGGGACAGAGAACAGAGTGAGAGGACAGAGGACAGAGTGAGAGGACAGAGGACAGAGTGAGGGGACAGAGGACAGAGTGAGAGGACAGAGTGAGAGGACAGAGGACAGAGTGAGAGGACAGAGGACAGAGTGAGGGACAGAGGACAGAGTGAGGGACAGAGGACAGAGTGAGGGACAGAGGACAGGGTGAGGGACAGAGGACAGAGTGAGAGGACAGAGGACAGATTGAGAGGACAGAGGACAGAGTAAGAGGACAGAGTGAGAGGACAGAGGACAGAGTGAGGGGACAGAGGACAGAGTGAGAGGACAGAGTGAGAGGACAGAGGACAGAGTGAGAGGACAGAGTGAGGGGACAGAGTGAGGGACAGAGGACGGAGTGAGGGACAGAGGACAGAGTGAGAGGACAGATGACAGAGTGAGAGGACAGAGGACAGAGTGAGAGGACAGAGGACAGAGTGAGAGGACAGAGGACAGAGTGAGAGGACAGAGGACAGAGTGAGGGGACAGAGGACAGAGTGAGAGGACAGAGGAAAGAGTGAGAGGACAGAGTGAGAGGACAGAGGACAGAGTGAGGGGACAGAGTGAGGGACAGAGGACAGAGTGAGGGACAGAGAACAGAGTGAGGGGACAGAGGACAGAGTGAGGGACAGAGGACAGAGTGAGGGACAGAGGACAGAGTGAGGGGACAGAGGACAGAGTGAGGGGACAGAGGACAGAGTGAGAGGACAGCGTGAGAGGACAGAGGACAGAGTGAGGGGACAGAGGACAGAGTGAGAGGACAGAGGACAGAGTGAGAGGACAGAGGACAGAGTGAGAGGACAGAGTGAGAGGACAGAGTGAGGGACAGAGGACAGAGTGAGGGACAGAGGACAGAGTGAGGGGACAGAGGACAGAGTGAGAGGACAGAGGACAGCGTGAGAGGACAGAGGACAGAGTGAGGGGACAGAGGACAGAGTGAGAGGACAGAGGACAGAGTGAGAGGACAGAGGACAGAGTGAGAGGACAGAGTGAGAGGACAGAGTGAGAGGACAGAGGACAGAGTGAGGGGACAGAGGACAGAGTGAGAGGACAGAGGACAGAGTGAGAGGACAGAGGACAGAGTGAGAGGACAGAGTGAGAGGACAGAGGACAGAGTGAGAGGACAGAGTGAGGGGACAGAGTGAGGGACAGAGGACGGAGTGAGGGACAGAGGACAGAGTGAGAGGACAGATGACAGAGTGAGAGGACAGAGGACAGAGTGAGAGGACAGAGGACAGAGTGAGAGGACAGAGGACAGAGTGAGAGGACAGAGGACAGAGTGAGGGGACAGAGGACAGAGTGAGAGGACAGAGGAAAGAGTGAGAGGACAGAGTGAGAGGACAGAGGACAGAGTGAGGGGACAGAGTGAGGGACAGAGGACAGAGTGAGGGACAGAGAACAGAGTGAGGGGACAGAGTGAGGGGACAGAGGACAGAGTGAGGGACAGAGGACAGAGTGAGGGGACAGAGGACAGAGTGAGGGGACAGAGGACAGAGTGAGAGGACAGCGTGAGAGGACAGAGGACAGAGTGAGGGGACAGAGGACAGAGTGAGAGGACAGAGGACAGAGTGAGAGGACAGAGGACAGAGTGAGAGGACAGAGTGAGAGGACAGAGTGAGAGGACAGAGGACAGAGTGAGGGACAGAGTGAGGGACAGAGGACAGAGTGAGAGGACAGAGGACAGAGTGAGGGACAGAGTGAGGGACAGAGGACAGAGTGAGAGGACAGAGTGAGGGACAGAGGACAGAGTGAGAGGACAGAGTGAGAGGACAGAGGACAGAGTGAGGGACAGAGAACAGAGTGAGAGGACAGAGGACAGAGTGAGAGGACAGAGGACAGAGTGAGGGGACAGAGGACAGAGTGAGAGGACAGAGTGAGAGGACAGAGGACAGAGTGAGAGGACAGAGGACAGAGTGAGGGACAGAGGACAGAGTGAGGGACAGAGGACAGAGTGAGGGACAGAGGACAGGGTGAGGGACAGAGGACAGAGTGAGAGGACAGAGGACAGAGTGAGAGGACAGAGTGAGGGGACAGAGTGAGGGACAGAGGACAGAGTGAGGGACAGAGGACAGAGTGAGAGGACAGATGACAGAGTGAGAGGACAGAGGACAGAGTGAGAGGACAGAGGACAGATTGAGAGGACAGAGGACAGAGTGAGAGGACAGAGGACAGAGGACAGAGTGAGAGGACAGAGGACAGAGTGAGAGGACAGAGTGAGAGGACAGAGGACAGAGTGAGAGGACAGAGTGAGAGGACAGAGGACAGAGTGAGAGGACAGAGGACAGAGTGAGAGGACAGAGGACAGAGTGAGAGGACAGAGGACAGAGTGAGGGACAGAGGACAGAGTGAGAGGACAGAGGACATAGTGAGAGGACAGAGGACAGAGTGAGGGGACAGATGACAGAGTGAGAGGACATAGGACAGAGTGAGAGGACAGAGGACAGAGTGAGAGGACAGCGGACAGAGTGAGAGGACAGCGGACAGAGTGAGGGGACAGAGGACAGAGTGAGAGGACAGAGGACAGAGCGAGAGGACAGAGGACAGAGTGAGAGGACAGAGTGAGAGGACAGAGGACAGAGTGAGGGACAGAGGACAGAGTGAGAGGACAGAGGACATAGTGAGAGGACAGAGGACAGAGTGAGGGGACAGAGGACAGAGTGAGGGGACAGAGGACAGAGTGAGAGGACAGATGACAGAGTGAGGGAACAGAGGACAGGGACAGAGGACAGAGTGAGAGGACAGAGTGAGAGGACAGAGGACAGAGTGAGAGGACAGAGGACAGAGTGAGGGACAGAGTGAGGGACAGAGGACAGAGTGAGAGGACAGAGGACAGAGTGAGAGGACTGAGGACAGAGTGAGAGGACAGAGGACAGAGTGAGGGGACAGAGGACAGAGTGAGAGGACAGAGGACAGAGTGAGAGGACAGAGGACATAGTGATAGGACAGAGTGAGAGGACAGAGGACAGAGTGAGGGGACAGAGGACAGAGTGAGAGGACAGAGGACATAGTGAGAGGACAGAGGACAGAGTGAGAGGACAGAGTGAGAGGACAGAGGACAGAGTGAGAGGACAGAGGACAGAGTGAGAGGACAGAGTGAGAGGACAGAGGACAGCGTGAGAGGACAGAGGACAGAGTGAGGGGACAGAGGACAGAGTGAGAGGACAGAGGACAGAGTGAGAGGACAGAGGACAGAGTGAGAGGACAGAGTGAGAGGACAGAGTGAGGGACAGAGGACAGAGTGAGAGGACAGATGACAGAGTGAGGGACAGAGGACAGAGTGAGGGGACAGAGGACAGAGTGAGGGGACAGAGGACAGAGTGAGGGACAGAGGACAGAGTGAGGGGACAGAGGACAGAGTGAGCGGACAGAGGACAGAGTGAGAGGACAGAGTGAGGGGACAGAGGACAGAGTGAGGGACAGAGTGAGAGGACAGAGGACAGAGTGAGAGGACAGAGGACAGAGTGAGAGGACGGAGTGAGAGGACAGAGGACAGAGGACAGAGTGAGAGGACAGAGGACATAGTGAGAGGACAGAGGACAGAGTGAGGGGACAGAGGACAGAGTGAGGGGACAGAGGACAGAGTGAGAGGACAGATGACAGAGTGAGAGGACAGAGGACAGAGTGAGAGGACAGAGGACAGAGTGAGAGGACAGAGTGAGGGGACAGAGTGAGGGACAGAGTGAGGGACAGAGGACAGAGTGAGAGGACAGAGGACAGAGTGAGAGGACCGAGGACAGAGTGAGAGGACAGAGGACAGAGTGAGAGGACAGAGTGAGGGGACAGAGTGAGGGACAGAGGACAGAGTGAGGGACAGAGGACAGAGTGAGAGGACAGATGACAGAATGAGAGGACAGAGGACAGAGTGAGAGGACAGAGGACGGAGTGAGAGGACAGAGGACAGAGTGAGAGGACAGAGTGAGAGGACAGAGGACAGATTGAGAGGACAGAGGACAGAGTAAGAGGACAGAGTGAGAGGACAGAGGACAGAGTGAGGGGACAGAGGACAGAGTGAGAGGACAGAGTGAGAGGACAGAGGACAGAGTGAGAGGACAGAGTGAGGGGACAGAGTGAGGGACAGAGGACGGAGTGAGGGACAGAGGACAGAGTGAGAGGACAGATGACAGAGTGAGAGGACAGAGGACAGAGTGAGAGGACAGAGGACAGAGTGAGAGGACAGAGGACAGAGTGAGAGGACAGAGGACAGAGTGAGGGGACAGAGGACAGAGTGCGAGGACAGAGGAAAGAGTGAGAGGACAGAGTGAGA
>NW_028170954.1:0-13760 GCF_963971535.1 Notolepis coatsorum | reverse complement strand
GACCCTAACCCTGTCAGAACAGCAGTCAAAGTGTATATTTTCAGCACTACTGTAAGGGTCCGACTATTCTAGGACCCTTCCCCCCTGTCTGTACTCCTCAACAACCCCCACATTTACCCCCACTTTTGCACAGACATTTCCCATCTGTACCTCCCCCTGCTGGACATTCATCTGAACTCCTCCTTATCTCCCTCATGCATACCCTCCTGGTGCACTGGTGTATCTTTAATGTCTACATGTCTCTCTGTGCCCTTCCCCTGCTACTTTGTCTCTTGTTCCCTTGTTGATTGTTATGTTTACTCTGTCTAGTGTTCAGTCTTTTGTTCTGTGTGTTCCCAGTATATTCATATGTTCTTATCTAGCCCTGTGTTGTATTGTGTTCTAGTCTAGTTTATTTCCCCCAGTGTGTTTGGCCTTGTGTTTGTTCTGCTTTCCCTCTCATGTGCATCTCGTTTTGCTAATTGCCCTGCTGACTCTCTAGTGTTAATTGTTCCCCCTATATCTGGTGTGTGTTCCCTAAGCTTTTTTGTGGGTTCATTGTTTGAGATTCCTGTTTGCTGTTTGATGTTGCTTTGCTCTCTGTCTCACCCTGTCTCCCGTGATCCAGTTTTTGCCTCATAGTAAGTGTTCCCAGTGTTAGTGTTTGTTTTGTTACTTTCCTTGTTTTTGCATTTACAGTTTGTTTTTTTGGTTAGTGTTTATTTTGTAGTTAGGTTTTGCAATCCTTTTCTTGCCAGCCTTGCTGAGTTTTGTTCTTGTCCTTTGGAGCAGTGATTCCCAACCTGGGGTCCGCGGACCCCCTGGGGGTCCGCCAGGAGGCGCAGGGGGTCCGCCAGACCACAGATGATTTTTTTTTTTTTTTTTTTCAGATAAATATTTAATTAGCATATTTTTATCATCAGAAGCATGAATAGTCTCTCCACTACAATAAAAAATAAAGATAAATAAATAAACATCTAGACATGATTTTTGAACGTTAACAGTAGGCTACTGGGTAGCCGCTAAAACGCGAATCAGTTTACTGTATCACTTTCTGTAGCTAGCCTAGCACGCTAGTTAACTTTCTCGGCTCGTCTGCAGTCAGCCGCCAGAGGCGAAAATGTGTGACAAACGAAAAGGAGATGACGGCAGCTCAGGGGTAGAGCGGGGCGTCCAATGATCGAAGGGTTGGTGGTTCGAATCCCGCTCAAGCCCATGTCCATCCCATTGCCGTTGTGTCCTTGGGCAAGACACTTAACCTACTTGCCTCGTATGAATGTGTATGCATGTGAATGAATGTTGGTGGTGGTCGGAGGGGCCGTAGGCGTTGATTATTCGCCACGCTTCCGTGAGTCTGCCTCAGGGCAGCTCTGGCTGCAATTGTAGCTTACCACCACCGGTATGACTGTGTATGAACGAATAATGGACTCTGTGAAGCGCTCTGAGTCAGAGCAACAGTCAGTCAGAGAAGAGCGCTATATAAATCCAATCCATTATTATTACAGCAATCGCGAAAATTACATCACCATGGGCTTCACTGAGGGACCAGACAAACAACCTGAGTGTGTGATTTGTGGAGAAAAGTTGGCAAACTCGAGCCTGAAGCCCAGCAAGCTGAAGAGACATCAGGCGTCTAAGCACCCAGAAACCGTTGGGAAGGATCCAGACTTTTTTTGGAGGAAAGAACAGTCTCTCAAGGCGAACAAGCCTGTTGATGTTAGAGTAGCGTGGAGCAGGGGTGGCAGTGATTTACAGAAGGCTACCGAAGCCTCCTTTGAGTGTTCGCTTTTAATTGCAAAAGCAAAGAAACCGCACAATATTGGCGAGCAGCTCATCAAACCAGCCTGCATCAAAATGGTTTAGAAACTGTGCGGCCCACAAGTGGCGGATAAACTAAAATCAGTACCACTCTCGAACAATGTACTGTAGTGAAAGACCGAATTGATAAGATGTCAAGTGATTGCGAGCAGCAGCTGTCAGAAAAGCTTAGAAAGGGTCCATTTGCCATACAACTTGATGAAACTACAACTGTCGCAGACGAGGCTGTGCTCATCGTTTATGTGCAATATATCGAAAATGAGGATCTGAAGCAGGACATTCTCATGTCAGTCAACCTTACTACCACCACTCGAGGTGAGGATATTTTTACTGCAGTGGATTCTTACTTCATTCAACATAAATGCAAACCGTTCACCATTAGGGCCTGATTTGAGAGGATGAATACAGGATTTGAATATTGGCCAAAATTTTGAAATACATATGGTGCAAGATTAGATTTGTTGATTGAAGGCACAAGTCAAAGAAGCATAGTGGGTCTAATTATGATGCATATGCCTGTGTATAAGCAGTTTGTTATTAAAATGACAAAAAAAGTATTAAAATTACAAAAAAAAACGTATTTTATGGTATTTTATTAGGAGGGGGGTCCAGGAATTTCATCAGAGATGTTTGGGGGTCCCTGGGGGAAAAAAGGTTGGGAACCCCTGCTTTGGAGAATCCTTTGTTTGTTGCTACTGCTCCTTTTTGAAGTAAAGCTATTTTTGTTACACTTCACCCCTGGCTCCACGTCTCGACTGCCTATCTGCCTGTGCTGTTCTGCTATTGGGTCCTCTACCAACACGATCCCTAACAACTACATTTGTTTACCAATGATTTTAAGTAGAGTTTTCCAATATTATCGGCCTACCGATATTATCGGCCGATATTGGCATTAAAATGTGATATCAGAAATTATCGGCATCGGTTTTCAAAAAAAGAAATTAAAAAGATTATTATTTTTTTCAAACCTTTTATATACCCAGGCAAGCAACACATTCAGATTTTTTTTATTGTCAAAAGTATGCATAATGTTGTGTTAATTCCACGACAAGAGATATGTAATGTTAATTACCTGAAATGATTAAGTTTTTTTGGGGGGGGGCCTGCATATATCGGTATCGGTTGATATCGGTATCGGAAATGAAGAGTTGGGCAACATCGGTATATCGGTATCGGTAAAAAAGCCAATATCGAGCATCCCTAATTTTAAGTGTTATATGAATACATGAGTTTATAGAAATCTCAGCGCATTGAGATGGAAACCGGTGAATATTGACGCGAGGACATGGCGCAACCTAACTTGAGTGTAGTCTTTTGAAAGAAGAGACCCAGGGTTCTCGAATTTCATAAAACTACACTTCCCAGCTCACACTAGCCCCTGTCAATCATCTGACTTCCAGCGTGAACCTTTTTATTTGCTTAGGTTTTTGTACACCTGATCTCAAGAAGGTGCTGACATTTTTCATGTCTGGTCAATGTTAGCATGGTGTTATTCACTGTCAAATATAAAAAATATCTTAATATATCAATTATCCTTGGTTCATTACAATATACTCAAGCCTAGTAACAGACACAATATTTCTGACAGTGGGAATTAGGGGTGTAACGGTACACAAAAACCACGGTACGGTACGTACCTCGGTTTTGAAGTCAAGGTTCGGTACGGGTTTTCGGTACAGTGGGGGAAAGTTTGGCTTTCCATGTTCCACTCAGGGGTGATGTAGTGTGCCGTAACTAATTGTACTTGTAGGGCTGTCAATGAATATTCTATATTGAAATTAATAATCGATTGTAATATTTTTTTTTATAATAATAATTATATTAGATTGTGAAAAAAACAGCCCCCGGTGGGCGGTCGTTAGTGGTTAACATACCGCTGTATTCGTTCGGTACACTACACAGCCGTTCGGTACGGTACGGTACACACTGAAATGGTTCGGTTTGGTACGGATACGTACCTTTACACCCCTAGTGGGAATACATTCCCTGATATCCATAGATGTCCCTAGACACCAAGAACATGCAAATGGACCTTGTAGAAGTGGAGCAATCTTCCATTTACTTAGGTATGTATTTTTAGGCGAATTTTCTGAAAATATGGCTATATATCAAACATCCCTAGTTTTTTCCCCTTCGGGTTATGAATGAGCACAGCTAAATGTATAGCAATCTAGCCATTGCTTTTCGAGTTATGTTGTTCTCAGTTTGTCCTGATGGTGGCGGCAGAGGAAACGTCATTGGGTCACCAAAATAAATAGGTGCCTTTCTTGAGTGATCATGAATGTTCACAGCTAAATAGGTTTCTTCTTCTTGGAATCACGAATGCACAGAAAACATCATGGAAATGTTCAGCTCACATTGTTTTTTTTTTTAATATTGATCTTTTTCCCCCTCCTTTTTCCTCCGATTTTCTCCCATCCCAATGTTAGTCGTTATGCCAATTCCCAATCCCCTTCCTGGTCGCTGCGCACTTAACCCCCACAGTCGGTCTGGGAGAGTGGAGGCTATCACGTGCTTCCTCCGACACACGTCTAGCCAATCAACCGCTTCTTTTCACCTGGCAGCGCGGACTCTCACTGAGAGGGTGTAACGTGTGGAAGGATCACACTACCCCCCTTAGATCCTATCCGCGCTGAGCAGGCGCCCCGACCGAACTGTAGGAGTCGCTGTTTACAACGACCCGGACCCACCCCGCCAGCTTTCCCACCCTCTAATACAGCCAATTGTATTAGTGTGAACGGCCAGCCAAGCTGGTGACAACGCCGGAGCTGTGAGCTGGATTCGGACAGGCGAATCCAGCGTCTCCGGTGTTGGTGACGAACGCAATCTCCACTACGCCACCTGACCGCCCGTTCAGCTCACATTGTAACGGGACGTAGGATTCTAGCCATAACTAAATGCTAAATTGATGTCATATTATATCAACTAATCATATCATAATGGGGGTGAAACCCCTCCCTCTTAGTCAGAATCAGAGACACGTTGGGGTGGTTTCAAAGACATGGCTCAGAATCATCAGAGACTGAAATAGTCTGCCAATGGCAACGCTTATACCCACAGTCTCATGGCATCAATGTAGACTACAGTACAACACACACAATGACAACAGCGCCTCACACACAATGCTCACTAATATCACCACTAGTATCACCACTACTATCACCACCACTACTATCACCACACTAATCACCCATACTATCACCTCCCCTACTATCACCCCTACCATCACCACCACTACTATCACCCCTACTATCACCACCACTACTATCACCCCTACTATCACCACTACTATCACCCATACTATCACCCATACTACTATCACCATCACTACTATCACCATCACTACTATCACCAGTACTATCACCATCACTACTATCACCATCACTACTATCACCATCACTACTATCACCACTACTGTTGTGAAGGATCAGATTAAACCGAATATATATATTTATTTATGGATATATATTTAATAGTATTTGTATATCGTTTGATATCCCTTGTATATTCCTTGTACATATACACGGAATATCCCTTTATTCTACTACAGCCCATAATAGTTCATTCTCTTATTGGACAAAAGGACCAGGCGCCAGGGACAAGCCCCTGGCGTTCAAGTTCAAAGGTACCGACGAGACATGCCCTTACTAGCCCCAGCTCCGCGCAGGAATACGGCTACCGAAAGCAGAGCGGCACTACTTGTCCACCGTGCATATAAATATGGCGCAAGAAATGTAGAATTCCTCTTAGTCCTTTACCCTTCTACCCAACTAAGTAACAAGACGTGAAGCCTCACCCCACGATACCGCGTGCGGTGTAGTACGGCCTGTTTGGCCTTAGAATAGCAGTGAGACCTCGTGCGAATTAATAGCTGAATTGCCAGAGTTTGGCACCGTATTTCTATTAAGTAATAATAGTCTATTATGTATGGTGCATCGTACGGTTAGAGTTCTAAAGTGAGCAGCACCCCCATCGTTTCCTCGCGTTATCTAGAGTCTTAACCAGGTTGGGCAGACTACGCGTGGTGCTTTCATCCGAGGAGTTCTAGGCGAGGACGAGTGGACCTGCACATTGGATTACCTACCCCGACGACTGCTGAGCCCTATACGGCATGGAATATCTATTTGCTTTGGTGCTTTGATTTGTGGAGCGGATAATCGCCAACACCGGTGAGTGTTGGATTTACCCCGAGAGGAGCCAAGGTGAGACGGCGCTCAGACCAGACTGAGGTCGCCTCGCTTCTTCTTCGTTGTGGACTTACAGCTACAGCTACAGCTATCGTCTACAAGAGAGCCCAAGTTTATTCATCTGTGGATCAAGATTCTACGGGCACTGTGTTCTGTACCTGAATTCTCCCTAGAAATCGTTGACCAGACGGGATACAGCCGACGGCTCTCCTACCCCCCCTACTGGCTTACAACCGGCAGGACCCTTTACAGTATATCCCGCTATAATCATTAAGTGCCATCGTTATAATTCCCTAAGAGCCAGGTTGTATACTTGCTTCCTGCGTAACCAGAGATTGGACATTCAGTGTTGATTTGCCTACGAATACTCATTTGCCTTACAAGTGCATTCAAATCATAAATGTAATAAGTAACTATTATATGTACCTTTTGCTATATATTAAATATTTGACTATTACCTTTATGTGGACCTGATTTCATATGTGGGAAAGTGTTCATCATACTTAGATATCGTGTACTGTATGGCCAGTAGTTAAAGTACATAAAGCGGTAGTGGTTTAATGATACCATACTTATCAATACAGTCAGGGAATTGTACCCCTCAGTTACAACTACTACTATCACAATTACTATCACCACTACTATCACCACTACTATCACCATCACTACTATCACCACTACTATCACCATCACTACTATCACCATCACTACTATCACCATCACTACTATCACCACCACTACTATCACCATCACTACTATCACCACCACTACTATCACCACCACTACTATCACCATCACTACTATCACTATCACTAATATCACCATCACTACTATCACCATCACTACTATCACTACTATCACCATCACTACTATCACCATCACTACTATCACCATCACTACTATCACCATCACTACTATCACCACCACTACTATCACCATCACTACTATCACCATCACTACTATCACCATCACTACTATCACCATCACTACTATCACCACTACTACTATCACCATATCACTACTATCACCATCACTACTATCACCATCACTACTATCACCATCACTACTATCACCACCACTACTATCACTACTATCACCATCACTACTATCACCATCACTACTATCACCATCACTACTATCACCATCACTACTATCACCATCACTACTATCACTATCACTACTATCACCATCACTACTATCACTATCACTACTATCACCATCACTACTATCACCACCACTACTATCACCATCACTACTATCACCATCACTACTATCACCATCACTACTATCACAACTACTATCACCATCACTACTATCACCTCCCCTACTATCACCATCACTACTATCACCATCACTACTATCACCATCACTACTATCACAATTACTATCACCACTACTATCACCACTACTATCACCATCACTACTATCACCACCACTACTATCACCATCACTACTATCACCATCACTACTATCACCATCACTACTATCACCATCACTACTATCACCACTACTACTATCACCATCACTACTATCACCACTACTACTATCACCACTACTACTATCACCATCACTACTATCACCACTACTATCACCATCACTACTATCACCATCACTACTATCACCACTACTACTATCACCATCACTACTATCACCACTACTACTATCACCATCACTACTATCACCACTACTACTATCACCATCACTACTATCACCACCACTACTATCACCATCACTACTATCACCACTACTACTATCACCATCACTACTATGATATCACCACCACTACTATCACCATCACTACTATCACCATCACTACTATCACCACCACTACTATCACCATCACTACTATCACCACCACTACTATCACAATTACTATCACCACTACTACTATCACCATCACTACTATCACCATCACTACTATCACCACCACTACTATCACCATCACTACTATCACTATCACTACTATCACCATCACTACTATCACCATCACTATTATCACTATCGCTACTATCACCATCACTACTATCACCATCACTACTATCACCATCACTACTATCACCACCACTACTATCACCATCACTACTATCACTACTATCACCACCACTACTATCACCATCACTACTATCATTACTATCACCATCACTACTATCACCATCACTACTATCACTACTATCACCACCACTACTATCACCATCACTACTATCACCATCACTACTATCACCACTACTACTATCACCATCACTACTATCACCATCACTACTATCACCATCACTACTATCACCATCACTACTATCACCATCACTACTATCACCACCACTACTATCACCATCACTACTATCACCATCACTACTATCACCATCACTACTATCACCACTACTACTATCACCATCACTACTATCACCACTACTACTATCACCACCACTACTATCACCACCACTACTATCACCACCACTACTATCACCACCACTACTATCACCATCACTACTATCACCACCACTACTATCACCATCACTACTATCACCATCACTACTATCACCATCACTACTATCAACATCACTACTATCACCATCACTACTATCACTACTATCACCATCACTACTATCACCATCACTACTATCACCACTACTATCACCATCACTACTATCACCACTACTATCACCATCACTACTATCACCATCACTACTATCACCATTACTACTATCACCATCACTACTATCACCATTACTACTATCACCATCACTACTATCACCACTACTATCACCATTACTACTATCACCATCACTACTATCACCATCACTATTATCACCACTACTATCACCATTACTACTATCACAACTACTATCACCATCACTACTATCACACCTACTATCACCCCTTTGTGAGAGAACCAACGTAATATTTGCTTTGTATTGTATTGTTCATTTAGATCAGTGGTTCATAACCTTTTTTGGGTCAACGCCCAAACCCCCCTATCTGACGTCCATGTTCCATAACACCCCCCCTATCTGACATACATGTTTCATAACGCCCCGCTATCTGACGTCCATGTTCCATAACGCCCCCCCCCCCCGTATCTGATGTCCATGTTCCATAACGCCCCCCCTATCTGACATCCATGTTCCATAACACCCCCTATCGGACATCCATGTTCCATAACACCCCCATATCTGACATCCATGTTCCATAATAATTATGTGGTGAAGGCATGTTTTTTCCAATTACGCACCATTGCTAAGCTCAAAGCCCTTCTCTCCCCTGCAGACCTTCAGAGAGTTATCCACGCCTTCATTTCATCTAGATTAGACTACTGCAACTCCCTCTATATAGGCATCAACCAGTCCTCCCTGTCCCGCCTACAGCTAGCACAAAACGCTGCTGCCAGACTGTTGACCGGAACCCGTAAGAGAGACCACATCACCCCTGTCCTTGCCTCCCTTCATTGGCTAATGGCTTCCAGTACGCTACAGAATAAATGTTAAGATTCTCCTATTCGTTATTAAAGCCCATAATGGTCAGCCCCCCCTCCTACATCTCAGACCTCCTATCCCCCTATTCCAACACCAGGTCCCTCAGGTCAGCCGATCAGAGGCTCCTGACAGTCCGGAGGTCTAACCTTAAGCTCAGGGGGGCCGTGCCTTTGCTGTCGCAGCCCCTGAACTGTGGAACAGCATCCCCACCTCCATTAGGCTCGCCCCCTCGATAGATGCCTTCAAATCTAGACTCAAAACCCACTTCTACCTATTAGCTTTTTCCGTTCACTGACTCATGCCGTTTTCCCGTGTGCTTGCCTGTGTGCCCTCCCGTAAAACGGAGTTGTGATTGTTGTCTATATACATGTATCTATGTATCTACCCTCTGTACAGGACTTTGGTTGACATGTGTCATGTTAAATGTGCTATATAAATAAATCTGATTGATTGATTGATAACGCCCCCCTATCTGACGTCCATGTTCCATAATGCCCCCCTATCTGACGTCCATGTTCCATAACACCCCCTTATCTGACGTCCATGTTCCATAACGCCCCCCTATCTGGCATCCATGTTCCATAACCCCCCCCTATCTGACATCCATGTTCCATAACGCCCCCTATCTGACATCCATGTTCCATAACGCCCCCCTATCTGACATCCATGTTCCATAACACCCCCCTATCTGACATCCATGTTCCATAACACCCCCCTATCTGACATCCATGTTCCATAACACCCCCCTATCTGGCATCCATGTTCCATAACGCCCCCCTATCTGACATCCATGTTCCATAACGCCCCCCTATCTGACATCCATGTTCCATAACACCCCCCTATCTGACATCCATGTTCCATAACGCCCCCCTATCTGACATCCATGTTCCATAACACCCCCCTAACTGATATCCATGTTCCATAACACCCCCCTATCTGATATCCATGTTCCATAACACCCCCCTATCTGACATCCATGTTCCATAACACCCCCCTATCTGATATCCATGTTCCATAACACCCCCCTATCTGATATCCATGTTCCATAACACCCCCCTATCTGACATCCATGTTCCATAACACCCCCCTATCTCAAGTTCAAGTTCTTTAATAGTTGTCATACAGAAGTACAGAATACTTTCATACAAAATGCTTCTTACTGTTACGCTCCAGAGACTGTGCTAGACAAGATAGTATCAAATAACATAATAACATAATATAGCATGAATTTAGAAGAAGAATGAGGTCACAGTTGTTCGGTATAGACATATGTACAATGTTCTGAGTTACCATATAATATACAATACACAATACTATGCAGTGTACTAATGTACAGTACTATCTAGTGCAAAGCAGAAATGGGATGAGGTACAATTTTAGGTACAATTTACAGTAAGGTGTACGAGTTGTAGTGCAATCCTTCATCCATAAATATAAAGTGTGGGGAGTGGGTGCTACAGTGTGTTTGTTTAAAGTGGGTGTGTGCTATAAAGTGTGTGTAGTGGGTGCTACAGTGTGTTTGTTTAAAGTGAGTGTGTGCGTGTGGATGTGTGTGCTATGTGTGTTTGGTGGTTGTTGTTGTGTAGTGTTCATTCATTGTTCGTTTAGCAGCCTGATGGCCTGGGGATAGAAGCTACTTCTGAGTCTTTCTGTGCTCGCCTTGAGACTCCTGTGTCGCTTGCCTGACGGCAGCAGTTCAAAGAGGCAGTTGTTCGGGTGGCTCGAGTCCTTAATAATTCTCTTAGCCTTCCCCTTGCAACGCTTGTTGTAAATGTTCTGGAGAGTGGGGAGCCCCCCTCCAATTGTGCGTTCGGCTGAACGTGTCACTCTTTGTAGTCTGCTTTGGTCTTTTGCAGTGCTATTCCCAAACCAGGAGGTGATGTTGCCGGTCAAGATGCTCTCTATTGTACATGAGTAGAAGTTCTTAAGGATCTTCTGGCTGACTTGGAACTTCCTTAGGCGCCTGAGGAAGTAGAGGCGTTGTCGTGCCTTCTTCACCACACTGTTAATGTGTATGGTCCATTTCAAGTCCTCGGATATGTGGGCTCCGAGGTACTTGAAGCTGTTGACTCTCTCAACCGGTGCCCCGTCGATGCTGAGGGGGCTGTAGTCCTTGACCCCCGACCTCCTGAAGTCCACAATCATCTCCTTTGTTTTGCTGACGTTCAGGGAGAGGCTGTTTTCCTGGCACCATCCCGCCAGGACCTTGACCTCTTCCAGGTAGGCCCTCTCGTCGTTGGCAGAGATCAGGCCCACCACCACTGTGTCGTCAGCAAATTTGACGATTGTATTGCTACTCCGCTGAGCCACACAGTCGTGTGTGTACAGGGAGTAGAGGAGGGGACTCAGAACACAGCCCTGGGGGGCCCCTATGTTGAGGGTGATGGATGAGGAGGTGCAGTTGCCTGCTCTCACCACCTGGGGTCTGCCAGTCAGGAAGTCCAAGACCCACTGGCAGAGGTCATAGCCCAAGCCCAGGTCCCTGAGCTTGGCTATGAGTATGGAGGGGACTATGGTATTGAATGCCGAGCTGTAGTCGATGAATAGCATTCTCACATAGTTCCCCTGCCTCTTGTCCAGGTGTGATGCTGCTGTGTGCAGCACATGGGATATGGCGTCCTCCGTGGACCTGTTGGGGCGGTATGCAAATTGCAGGGGGTCCATGTTGATGGGGAGGGAGGAGCAGATGTAGCCCTTTACTAGCTTCTCAAAGCACTTCATGGCTATGGAGGTGAGAGCTACAGGGCGGTAGTCGTTGAGGCAAGCAGGCTTGGATTTTTTGGGTACAGGGATAATAGTGGACTTCTTCAGGCAGGTGGGGATGACAGCCTGTTCTAAGGACAGGTTAAATATGTCAGTGAATACTGGGGCCAGTTGGTCGGCACAGACTTTTAGGACGCGGCCGGGGATGCCGTCCGGACCTGCTGCCTTCCTGATATTCACTTTTTTAAAGGTCCGCCTCACCTCATGCTCTGTTACCCTGAACACTGCGCCTCCATCAGCAGCCGACCCCCCCCCCCCCCATTGCCGAGGCTTGTGAGCTGGTGTTGTTATTACCAGCATCAAACCTCGCATAGAAGGTATTGAGGTCGTTTGCTAAGGAGATGTCATTGTTCAGTTTGAGGGAGGCGCCTTTGTAGTCTGTCATCGTTTTGAGCCCCTGCCACATAGCTCTAGAGTCAGCTTGTTCAAACTGGAGTTCAATTTTATCCCTGTAGCGCCGTTTGGCCTCTGACACTGTCCTCCTTACGTTGTGTTGCGCCACCTTGTGGTCATTCATGTTGCCTGCCACTAGGCCGTCATTGTATGCTTTGGTGCGCTCTCTCAGAGCTTCACGGACGGATTTGTCTACCCAGGGTTTTTGATTTGGGTAAACTTTCATTTTGGTAGTGGGGATTGTTTCTTTCACCCTAGTACAGACATAGTCCAGCACTGTCTCCGTGTAGGCATTAATGTTATCTGTGTCGCGGAATACAATCCAGTCTGTGTTGTGGAACACTGACCGGATCGTATCCTCTGACGTCACATCCCATTTCTGCACCTCTCGCGAGACTACGGGAGTACTTTTAATTCTTTGTCTGTACTTTGGTGTAAGGAAAATGGATGCGTGATCTGACTTGCCAAAGCCACTATCAGAATGAGCCTTGTAGCCACCTTTAAATTGCGTGTAACAGTGATCTAGGATGTTACCGCCTCTGGTGTTGCAAGTCACATGCTGGTAGAAATCAGGCAATACCTTTCTCAGATTGGCGCTATTGAAATCTCCCAGTACTAAAATGGCGGCGTTAACGTTCGTCGCTTGTATATTATTTACCTCGTCGTGTAGTCTGGAGAGCGCGGCGTTGTTGTTGGCTTGCGGTGGAATATACACTCCGACCAGGACGATCGCCGTTAACTCCCTCGGGAGGAAGAAAGGACGACACTTGATGGTTATATATTCCAGTTCTGGGGAGCAGTAGTTGGATAATTCCTTCACATTCGTTGGATCACTCCAATTTTTGTTTATCTGATATCCATGTTCCATAACACCCCCCTATCTGACATCCATGTTCCATACACTTTTACTATTATGTAGACTATTCTGTTTTGTGTTTTTGTGTTTACATGTGATGTATTGTATATTGTATACATGCACTTTTATTATGTTCTTGTGTGATGTATCGCACATTTTATTGCTGTCTGATATATTGCAAATGTTATTGCCGTCATCTTGGCCAGGTCTCCCTTGCAAAAGAGATATTGTATCTCAATGGGACTTCCTGGTTAAATAAAGGTTAAATCAAAATAAAAATAAATGTCTTACCCTCAT